>NC_051227.1:38907321-39024821 GCF_015220715.1 Pygocentrus nattereri | reverse complement strand
ATCAGCAGCATTGATTTTGCCTCAAAGCAGTGATGTTGAGTGCATGCAGCACCTCCTTCATCTGTCACGAAACATAAAGGATGCAGTGGGCTTCTTCAAACCGCCAGGCTGCAGGGGCTGCTTCACTTTCCCGGCTGTAAAGGGTAAAACGCGAGGACAGCCTCGCTCTCCGCTTGCCTCTCTCTCTCTCTCTCTGTCTCTCTCTCTCTCTCTCTCTCTCTCTCTCTCTCTCTCTCTCTCTTTGCTGCTGTTTTTCCTATCAGCAGCGCCGCTCTGGTTACGTAAGGAAGGTTGTTGTGGCGCACAGGCCTCGGAATGGGTCCGTCACCCTCCATGCATCGACCGCTGCAGGAGACGTGCATAGAGAGAGAAAGGGGGAGGCTGGGGGATTTAAGGACAACGCTGCTGCTTACGTCTTCTGTTTGGTCTCATGCAGAAATGACTCAGGACTGCGCTAAACTAGACCTTGGTGACAGTAATAACTGATAACTGCCAAACGAAGGTGCTGCACTGGCCCTCAGTCTGGTGTTGGCAGTAAAGGCTTGAACTTTGAACGTTTAATTCTTCCATCAGAACAGCACAAAACAGTCCTGCATTAGTGATGCACGACTCTGTCGTTTCAACCAGGGTCATCAGGAGGGCCCACAACATCGTCAGGGACAGTGCACACCCCCAGCACACACTCTTCACACTCCTACCTTCAGGCAGATGCTACAGGAGTGTGAAGTCCAGGACTACAACACTGACCAACAGTTTCTATTCACTTCCAGCCCTCCCCACCCTCACCCCCTTCTGAACTGGTTTAGGTTTTGGCCGACTTTGCGCTCAATAACTGCAACTTGCATACACTGTACTGCTGGTGTCAGAGTCTGTTTACGTCTGTTACTTGCAACATAAGATAAGATGAGATAAGATAAGATAAGATAAGATAAGATAAGATAAGATAAGATAAGATGATCCTTTATTAGTCCCACAGCGGGGAAATTCACAGCATTACAGCAGCAGCAGAGTAACAGGAGTAAGACACTCAGTAGTAGAAACGGGAAGCAGTATAAACATTATAAACATTATAAATAATAAAAATTAAAGCTAAATCTCGACTATTTACAGGAAAATAAGGATAATAATGAAATAAAATAAAATAAATAAAATAAACATGCACTTTATGAGCAGCTGCTCTACATATTTGCATATATGCACATGAAACTTTCATTTTTTCTTTTAACTTTGCACATGAAACTGTACTTTTTTACTATTGTTTTTAGTGTTATTCTTCTGTTTTTCTATTCTCTTCTAAGATTATATTAAGCTTATATTTGGTGAATGGAGGAACAGCAGAGTAATTTCATTGTGCAGTGTAACTGCCTGCTCTGCTGCGCACATGACAATAAAACAGCGTGAAAAATCTTGATGTAATATCGATATTGTATATTGATGTAAAAATCTTTAATGTAATAAATTTACTCGATGTTTTTCCAGTAGCTTCAGAGTGATGTGAAAATGCGTAATCATACAGAGTAATATTAGGCATCTTGTCGAATAATTATGGCTCACTAATACTTGAACACATCTCTCAGTCAGATAGTGTGTTTCACGTAATAAGGCTGCTGAGCGGAGCTCAAGCTTGAGCAGGCAGCGGGAAAATCGGAGCGATGCATTGAGAAAATCAGTTCTGTAGTCACAATTCACAAGTGAACCATTAGTATCCAGTTAACCAGAACAGTTCATCAGTAAAGCTTTCATTCCATTCTCTTGTTTTCCACAACTTTCGGTGAAAATGTTTTGTTTTTTGATCCCCTAATCACCAAGAAAAGAGTTAGGGTGCATTGTAGAGGCAGACATATCAAAAATGAGTCTGTGCTTTCCAGCGGCTGGTGAGCAGCGTTGACTATAAAGCTGGTTAATCAAGCGACTCGTGCTACTCAGACTCATCCTCTTTCCTGTGTTTCACAAGCTCAGAGTCATTGGGCCAAGAATCGACCTCTATTCTGAAAAGTGTTGGAGTCGACTCTTTTGGAATCAACTCCCATCACTAGCTCTGATTTTGGAAAAGAAAGCCATTCCCAGGTATCTCCTTTACACTCGCCTTGAGGGGAATCTGATTCTTAAAGGAGCTGAGGGAAGTTTGTGATCCTTCAATTTGACGGAGTCTGCAAAACTGGCCGTTTTAAACTGTGACAGTTTAACTCGGTCCTTCTTCCAGAGATGAGTTTCCATTTAACTATAATTCAATGGGAAAGAGATACTTTATTAACACTGTGGGCTAAATTGAACAGCCACATCACTGATTGTGTCACGATTGGCTCCTCCCACTCCATGCGCGTTTGTTTTGGTTCGGCCCCCTTGTTTGTTGACTCCGCCCCTGATTGTTTTCACCTGTCCCTTGTTATCCCTGTTTTATAAGCCCTGTGTTTGCCCCTTGTCTTGGCTGGTCTTTGTTGTTCGTTATCTGGTGTCTGTCATATCTGCCCCCCCGATCTCTCCGTAGTGGCTATTTGAGCCTGGACTGTTACGACTACGACCCTGGATTTGCCCTTAATAAATCTCGCTCATCTCAGCACGTGCCTCCGCCTCCTCGCTCCCCATTACAGATTGTATCGTTGTATCAGATGATTGTCGTAAACCTTAAAGCTCTTGAAACCGCTGCCTAGTACACAAACCTATCCAGATGTTAGTTGGCTGGTTCTATATTTACTTATCATATTTTCTTCATTCAGCAAGTGAGCACTTATTACATATGTGTAAGAGAGGTATAAAGAGTGGGACAGTGGAGGGGGTGGCAAGAGGAGGAGGAATGAATTGGGGCAGAATGACAGAAAGAATTAGCTCATTTGTTTAGTGCTTTAATTAAGAGGCATTCATATGGCTCTTCAGTGTAAAACTGGGCTGTTTTTTTCTCTAATAATATTTAATGCCACACAACATTGTTTCTGTAGCTTGACAGTGGTGTGCAGCTACCAACTCAGGCAGCACCACCAGCTGTTAGGAACAATTATCACTATTGAATGATACGCAAAGTGTATTGTAATTACGGTTTTGGCTTCATCGCTCAGTCTCACTCGTTATGCTGTGTTGCTTTGTGTTTTAGACAGAGGGGAGGGATGGGGTGTTGGTGTTCAGGCAGTGTGGTGGAGATGCTGTGCTGTCGAGTGCCGTGTTGTCTCCAGAGGGAAGAGAGGTAGGCTCCCCTGTTATGCGTCGTTGTTTTTGATCAGCCCAAATGAAGCCAGAGAGACGAGACCTTGTGTCAAAGCTCAGGCCAGTTGTCTCAGTGCGTTGTTTAGTTCTCGTGCTTGTTTACACACGAAGCAGCTTCAAACGACGAACGTGCTTGTACTAATTGTCATACAGGCTCCATGCTTTCAGTAAGGATCAGCTGTCATGTCATGACGACATTGAAGTTGTTAATAAGCTCAGCTTGTATAAAACCAAAACAGCAATTAGTCCAGCTGTAGCTCAGGTTCTTGCATTTGTCTAGGTTCAATTGGTACCACAAGACCAGAAGTACTGGCCTAGTGAATGCTCAGCCTAGAGGCTTTACAGGTGACATTTTTATCTGTAGAAACAAAGCCGCAGCTCTAGAATCCTGGTGAGGTGGAACGGGATTCAGCTGCTAAGTCATTGTGTTCATGTGAGTGAAATTCCCTCCGAAACGTAACGTGGCAGGATTTACTGCTTTCCTCATCGTGCTTTTTCAGGGAAGTTGTTCCATAACCAGATGTCACTCATGACTGGAATAATGAAAGCCAAACACTGGTTGAGAATTTGCTTCTGTGAATCCTGGTGTCCTGGACTCTGTTACACGCTGTTGTGTTCATAACATGCGGTAGTTAAACTACATTTGCTGCTGGCAGGAGCTGAGAAATGGATAGTGCTGTGGGCCTGTTTATCGCTTTCTCTGTCTCTCTCTTCAATCGTTAATGACCGTTGTTATGGAAATGCAAACTAAGCACACAGAAAACAGAACCAGCAACTCAGCCACGGTTAGTTACTGAAACCGTTATTCTAAATCCAAAAGATCATCTCCAGAAGTACCAAAAGGTGAAAAGACTATTTTTATTTTTTAAACCCAGGTCATTCACATTTCGATGGTAGACAGCGGCCCATTTTCCTGTCATTGTAGCTCTGCTGGTGAAATGGAATTTGATTAAATTGATTGGAGAGGAGTTAGTAAGTCTGCCCATCCTCATTACCCGCACCACATTTTCCTTCTAATCTCATTTCATGGTTCTGCACCAGCAGATCTTTGCGTCGGCGGAGGGCCGCTTGGGACGATGCTTTGGTTTACATGGCCCCGGCAACATTATGAATGCGTTATAAATTTATCCCCGTTCTAAAATTGATTTTTCCCTATAAAGATGGTCTTCATCTTCCATATAATTACAGTGTGATGCTGGGGGGGGGTGTTGTAGCGAAAAACATTTGGAGATCGTTTATTGTGTGCGCATGTGTTCCCGTATTGCCCGGGACCTCATCCATTAGGCAGTTAAAATTTCACTGGCATACAGTTCATCTTCGTCTTGACAGTAAACTGTAACGATACACCCAAGGCTGTTTTAAAGCATTGCGTCCTGGGCAAACTGTAGAACGGGCTGAGTCCTGAAATACCCTGGTGTTGCTCAGCCCAGGGCGTGGATATGGGGCGTACCGGGGTGACAGCGGGTTGTCTGTATGTGAGTATGTTTGTTTGTGGTGTCAGTTTGTGTGACTGTATGTGGGAGTCCGCTCTGTGTGTGTGTGTGTGTGTGTGTGAGAGAGAGAGAGCTCTCTCAGTGGTCTCTTTATGCCCTGGCCCCACGCCTTTGGCTGTGAAACAATACAAAGAACACAAGAGCCGCTATTCCACTCGGAGCCCACAGCCGCGTTGATTCCTGGCCTCAGCACACCCCTCCTACTGCAGAGATCACTGCAGCATCCACACAGCAGCCTTCCACAGTCGCTTAGCACAGCTCCGTCTGTCTACTGCAGATCTACTCTTTTCAAAAAACATACATACTTCTTATTACTGTCAACACGTGGTGTTTAGTTCAGTGAGGAATTTGCAGTTTTGCCCTTAGCCCAAATGTAGCTGATGGTGCAAGACATCTGGAGTCAAATTTGCTTGTGTAGTTTTGCACTGGAGACACCAGGCTAAGTGAGCTAACAGGTAATAGAAGATTTAGGCATGCAGACGATGCTAATAAACATCACACACATGCCTCACATGAAGTTTTAGGTCATCTCTATAAGGCTTACTTGTGTGGTCTTTGACCGTGCTGTGCAAAATGGTAGGGCCGTCATTTAACATAGTTATAATATTTATAATTACAGTAATTTATGATGTCATTTGGGCTTAATTGCAGTTGTCTCGTTTACTCAAATCTGATCCTAAAGGAAGATTTTTTTTTCTATTTAAAAAGCAGCACATAGTTATATCTATTAAAAAAAGCTTTAAAGCATAGAAGTTATTACTTTAAATAATTCAGTGGTGTGTCCACATGAAAATCATGTGATTTCCATAGGGTAAATTTTCATTACATACATCCAGTGAGAGCAACAGTGGCTGCATGCTCCAAGGAGTATGTATATCATATCGTCTAGAGTGTAGCCTCTCACTCTTCTTACAGCTTGTGGATTCCTGCTACAGTGGGGGCTCTCGAGGGGAACTGTAGCCTTCCACTTTGCTGTTGCTTTTGTTAGTCTGCTGTTTATAGATTTTTCCATAGGTATCCCACAAGCACTGTCCAGCACAGTCTGCTGACGATGCTGCAAAAGCCATTTAAAAGCTGGATTACTGTGGATGGTTCATAGAGTAAAACTAGGAAAGTGGGTAAAAATGTCCTATTAATAATTTATTGCATTACCATGTTATCACTGTGTTAACCTTGGCAGCAGGGAAACAGTATAGCGACTACCTCGCCACTTGCCGTGGTATAAGAATCTATTCCTTGTTGGCTACTTTAGCCTCGTCCCCCAGTGCAGAACTAAAGCAGCAAGCTTCGGACACCAAGCGTCTTGGATGATTTCCTACATTTGATGTAGGGAAAACCGTGGTAACTAGACCTCTTGCCAACAGCCTTCCTGTCTGTACAGTTAACATACAGATGCGCTGTTCTCCACAGGTGTGTGTCCCCCACTCCGCGCCCCACCACGGCCCTCACCTGTGTGTTGCGGTGCTTCCCCTGCGAGCCGTCCTGGGCCGGCAGCCCCTTTCTGCACCGCCCGGCCACCCCGCCCATGGTCACCATGACGCGCTCCAAAACCTTCCAAGCCTACCTGCCAAGCTGCCACCGCACCTACAGCTGCATCCACTGCCGTGCACATCTGGCAAACCATGACGAGCTCATCTCCAAGGTGATCAGCGGGATGTCGACATAGGAGTGGGAGTCACCACTGCTCGGTTTGGTGAACTGTCTGGGAAAAAGCATCACCTCTAAGAAGGGCCTTCAAAACGGGCTGCTTTTAAAATCTAATTTACTTTAGTAACCAAATTTAATCCAATCTTCAGTTCTTCAGTAACCAACAGTATAGCATCATCAATCTCAAGAGGTCCTGTCATTGTTGTGGTTTCTTCTTTGACTGGTTTGGGTAAAATGTGGCCGAGCAAACATTGCCTTAGTCATGAATTTCCCATGCCAGATACATGGAGCTGGATCTTTTTTCAGTGTTAAATGGAAGCAGCATACAGGAACAAACATGACTGATGCAAGGCAGCTTGGGTGGCAGTTTGCAGTCAGGTCAGCAGACGCTGCACAGCTTGGGATCACCATTTAACGCTGCAGAGAGTCAAAAGATGGTTTAGACAGAAAAATCTGTTGTTTGAAGCTCATAAGATTTTTTTTTTTTTTTGCTTTTCTCTAGTCTTTTCAAGGAAGTCAAGGCAGAGCCTATCTCTTCAACTCTGTGTAAGTATAGAGTATATGGTGAAGAGTTTAGGCCCCACTCATGTCCTTATATAAACTCTCTCTGTCTTTCTCTCTCTATTTCTCTCTGTAGGGTGAATGTGGGTTGTGGTCCAGCAGAAGAGCGAGTGCTGCTCACCGGCCTGCATGCAGTAGCAGACATCTACTGTGAGAACTGCAAAACCACACTGGGATGGAAATATGTGAGTGAACAGGGACAGATAGGCAGTCATGTTTAGACCACTAAAACACTCTACAAGCCACAAACGTATTTGTGTACAAAAACATCTGACCCTTTTCCTTATTTGCCCACTGCTATGTTCAGGGCACCTTTTCAAATTCACAACGTTCAGGGTCATGTTTTAGCTGGTCAAGGACACCAAAACAGATAATCCCCTGCTATGACACGTAGCTATGCAAAGCCATCCACGCGCTTAAAGTCCGGCTTACATTCTCTGCATGGTGTCCATTTCGACCAGCAGCTGCGCCGCATTCCAGTTGTCATTTCCACGTATTGGCGGTTCTGGATTTCCGCTCAAGTCTGACATCCGAGTTATTAGTTGTCTTGTGGGTGTGCGCAAATAAAGACGCCCATACACAAGTAGCGGAGAAGTGCAAGCAATACAGCTGGTGTACACGCCCTACGTTGGTCCGGTTATTTATAAGCGGGGCAGATATTAATATGCACTGTGGGGGCATTCAGATGCCACAGTGTCAAAATGGCAAACTGACCTACTGAACTGCTATGCCGTGAAATTCAAGGACAGCCATCCACTGCCTGCTGTTTCAGAAAGAGCCGGACAAACAACTTGTTTGTGGACCGTAGTGAGGCATAGTGTGACAGAACCAGCATCTGATGTTTTCCAAAGCTTGACATTTTGGAGGGCGACTTTTCGACAGGAGGGGAAGATGAAAATACGTGCTGGGGAGATATAAACAATAAAATCATTTCCAACCTGTGTTTCAAATCCTTCATCTGAGGAATGTTATTGATATAGAACGGTGCAGAAAATAGAAATTTCAAATAGTATTTTATAAATAGCAGTAAAATGTTTTCCATTCAACTTCAATAAACAAATTCTTTGACCCTTAAACTGTTGCCCAAAAACTAAGCTGAAAATGTTTTAATAGGAAACAGGGAAAATAATAGTTTATTATTAATAATAGAACATTTCTTGTTTAATTTTAGAAATTAACATTATATACACTGCTCAAAAAAATAAAGGGAACACTCAAATAACACATCCTAGATCTGAGTGAATGAAATATTCTCATTGAATTCTTTGTTCTGTACAAAGTTGAATGTGCTGACAACAAAATCACAAAAATCATCAATGGAAATCAAATGTATTAACCAGTGGAGTCCTGGATTTGGAGTCACACACAAAATTAAAGTGGAAAAACACACGACAGGCTGATCCAACTTTGATGTGATGTCCTTAAAACAAGTCAAAATGAGGCTCAGTGTTGTGTGTGGCCTCCACGTGCCTGTATGACCTCCCTACAACGCCTGGGCAGCTCCTGATGAGGTGGCGGATGGTCTCCTGAGGGATCTCCTCCCAGACCTGGACTAAAGCATCCGCCAACTCCTGGACAGTCTGTGGTGCAACGTGGCGTTGGTGGATGGAGCGAGACATGATGTTCCAGATGTGCTCAATCGGGTTCAGGGCTGGGGAACGGGCGGGACAGTCCATAGCTTCAATGCCTTCATCTTGCAGGAACTGCTGACACACTCCAGCCACATGAGGTCTAGCATTGTCCTGCATTAGGAGGAACCCAGGGCCAACCGCACCAGCATATGGTCTCACAAGGGGTCTGAGGATCTCATCTCGGTACCTAATGGCAGTCAGGCTACCTCTGGCGAGCACATGGAGGGCTGTGCGGCCCTCCAAAGAAATGCCACCCCACATCATTACTGACCCACTGCCAAACCGGTCATGCTGAAGGATGTTGCAGGCAGCAGATCGCTCTCCACAGCGTCTCCAGACTCTGTCACGTCTGTCACATGTGCTCAGTGTGAACCTGCTTTCATCTGTGAAGATCACAGGGCGCCAGTGGTGAATTTGCCAATCCTGGTGTTCTCTGGCAAATGCCAAGCGTCCTGCACGGTGTTGGGCTGTGAGCACAACCCCCATCTGTGGACGTCGGGCCCTCATACCATCCTCATGGAGTCGGTTTCTAACCGTTTGTGCAGACACATGCACATTTGTGGCCTGCTGGAGGTCATTCTGCAGGGCTCTGGCAGCTCCTCCTGTTCCTCCTTGCACTAAGGCGGAGGTAGCGGTCCTGCTGCTGGGTTGTTGCCCTCCTACGGCCTCCTCCACGTCTCCTGGTGTACTGGCCTGTCTCCTGGTAGCGCCTCCAGCCTCTGGACACTACGCTGACAGACACAGCAAACCTTCTTGCCACAGCTCGCATTGATGTGCCATCCTGGATGAGCTGCACTACCTGAGCCACTTGTGTGGGTTGTAGAGTCTGTCTCCTGCTACCACGAGTGTGAAAGACCACCAACATTCAAAAGTGACCAAAACATCAGCCAGAAAGCAGAAAGGTGCTGAGAAGTGGTCTGTGGTCCCACCTGCAGAACCACTCCTTTATTGAGCGTGTCTTGCTAATTGCCAATGATTTCCACCTGTTGTCTGTTCCATTTGCACAACAGCAGTGAAACTGATTGTCAGTGTTGCTTCCTAAGTGGACAGTTTGATTTCACAGAAGTTTGATTTACTTGGAGTTATATTGTGTTGTTTAAGTGTTCCCTTAAACTTTATTTCTCCCTATTTGCTTTAAATATCTACACGAGAAACATCAGTAAAAATGAAACCCAGTTTTAGGATATGTATAAAAATGTAGATATACATGAAATCCTTGATGAAAATGTTCAATTTTTTTTTTAATCAAGGTATTTGCATGAAAGGCTCTTGCATGAAGTTGATGGATACTGATAACTCGATCATTTGGATGATCACTCTCTTGTTCTTCATTCCTTAAAGTCAACCTGAAATCAAACTCCATCTAGTTACCTTGATAGTTCTTGGCTTTTGCCACTAGTCAGTTCATCGTATTTCACTTAAAAGACAAAATTCTTGTTTTTTCCATAATCTTTCCACCTCTAAATGCTTTCCAATGTTTGTCACCATGCACCACCAATTAAATTATAGCATGCCCCCCCCCCCCCCCCCCCCCCCTCCTCCTCCTCCTGCATCACCCCAGTTAACTGTAGACTAGTGCTGGCACTCAGTTGTCATGATCCAATCAAATCCTAATGGATAAAATCCTTACTTCTTGCCTGAATTATCCTTAGGAAAAAAATTTCCAATTCATGTTGACTTTAAGGCTGATTTATACTTCTGCTTATGCCTGTCTGCAGATGTGCGGGTGTCGTGCACAGATGTTTACATAGGTTTCTTCCAACATACTTGTAACATGGACATGTACGGTAGGGGGCAGTGTCCAGAACAAGAGTGTACAGAAAGTAAAGAGGAACGTTTTCCAGGATCTTTTCCCAAGTCTTAATATTCAGTTCACTGTTTTGATCAGACAAATGTTTGTAACCTCGCATCTCATCTGCAGCTGATCCTCAGACTGTTCCATTTGATACCAGGCGGCCAGTCGGATCACTTGCTTAACGCGCAGCTCTGCAGTTGAGATTTTGAAGTTGTGCTTGTTGTTTCCTCTGCAAGCTGCACTCATCTGTGAACCCCTTGAGCTACTTTCACGTGCATCTTCCCAGAAGTATAAATCATCCTTTACAGTGCTCTCTCGCTGTCCTCTTTCCCTCAGGAGCACGCCTTTGAGAGCAGCCAGAAGTATAAGGAGGGGAAGTTTATCATCGAACTGGCCCACATGATAAAGGACAACGGCTGGGATTGAGCTGAGCTTAGCTGAGAGGGAGCGGCCTCGTGGGAAGCGAGGGCGGAGTACGGATGAAGCCGGTTCAGGCAGTGCTTGTGTGGGTGAATGAGTGACGCTGGTTTGATGTTGCCTTTCCTCCAATGTTCTACCCAACATCCTGCCCACACACACGCACACACACACTCCTGGTCCCTGGGGTCGGGGCGGGTGGGGATGGGAGCACTCCGCTGGGCCAGACGTAGAGGAGAGGCAGCCCCAGAACAGTGCGTGTGTGTGTGTGTGCGTGCGTGTGTGTGTCTGGCTGAAGACATGGATGCAAACGCATTCCAATAACAGATGTACAGACATGTACAGTGAAATCTGCACACGCATCGATAAACACCTTTCTAGACACTTGCATGTCTCTCCCATCCTAGCCTGAGTGCTTCAGACAGCCCCTTGTGCGTGTGCATGTCCGTGTGGCACACTGCGCTTGGCAGGACCATGGCCGCAGGGTCACGGAGTTGAAGGGTCTTTCTCCACACTGGGTGAATAGAAGGCTAAGATGATTACCGCAAAATCCAGCCGAGTGTGGCTACTGCCAGCTAGGCCAGTGAGGATGGGTCTCTGAATGGGCCTCTGATGAACCGACCAATGAAGGAGGCCCATATGAGGGGCTAAACCAGTCCAAGATGGCAGAGAAAGCTTTTAAACTAGATCGCCCTGCCTTGCCATTGACATGACGCTAACATCTCTCCTCCGTTCTCAGTAGCACTCCTTTTGTCCCTGCATACTAAACTGAATGTTAACCTGTCTGTGTAGCCAGTTACATGGTATTGCACCTGGGCCTTCCCTATAGTCCGTGTTCAGTGTTGGCCGTCTGTGCTGCTCCCGCTTTCACCGTCTTTCCCTTACTTTAAACGAATACTCCAGTGGTTTTTAACCTCGTCTCCGTCTGCTGCATTTGTAGCGTATGGTTGGTTAGAAACATGTTAACTTAATAGAACAACAGAAAACCCTACGACTTGTAGTGCAGCCAGAGGGCAGGTGTTTCAGTGCATTGCGAATCAGTGCGTTTTCTGCTCTTGTCTACATCCAGGGAAATTGCTGTCTGGGTTAATCAGCCGTATGCCACAGAAGCAGCAGACGTAAGTAAAAAAAAAAAAAACATTGGCGTATTTCTTTAACGTTTCGGGGAGAGTGAGTTTGTCCTGGTGATGATGCTTTTAGATAAAACGTCCAGGCACGAGGACGAGGTTTTCAGAGCAAAGTCTCACTGCGGGATTACTTAAGAAAGGGTCTACTGCCTCCTAAGAAAACATCATTCCAGAACGCTGGAATAATCCAGAAGCATTCTTTGAAACAAACGAAAGCTAATTTATGAGCCCTAATCCCAAGGCCAGAGGTCACCTGTAAAGACGCCTTTTTGGCGTCCACCAATCCAACCAAAGAACCTATCAATTTACAAATAGCTAACCAAACAGAGGATAGCCAGAGAGTAGTGATCTAAGGTGTTAGGAATAGCTGCAAGCCAAGCTCAGTAGCTTTTATCTCTGTGAAATGTGTTATTTCTTTATTGTAAATGACAGATATTAATATATATGAACATATACATTTCTATTAATGAAAGGCATCGCTGTTTCTGTTGATCTGTGCATTTCAGACTGTAAATAGTCACGTGTAAGGTTTGTTATTTATGACTACGAACATCATTTTAGCATCTACCATGCTTTCTGTCTGAAGCCCTAACCGGGTGTACAATATTTGCTACTTTTTTACTCTTGGAAAATGTTTAGATTTTAGTGTCTTTTATAAAAGGATGAGGAGATGGTGACTACTACTGGAGCTTCATCTAAATGAGAATAAAAACCTAAAACATCGTCTTTCTTGATTGCTGTCGTTTTGTTATTGTTATTGGGCCTCATTGTAACAGCTAATTGTTTCCTCAGCTGGAAATCCATTATGTAAACTGGTTTCAGTTACAGTAGGCCTCAATGCTTATTCACCCTCACTGATGATGGCAACAGAATGAATGTACAGATGTGGACTTCAGCAGATTGCGTTATTTCATAATGGAAAGGCTTTACAAAAAAAAAGATGGTGTCTGTATTCCTCTCGCCTGCTCTGCTTTTGCAGGGAGTCTGCCAGGCTCTGAGCTGCCCCACCATCTCCTGTTTACAGCGGCAGATGGCTCTGTGTTTGAGCTGCACTGGAGACCAGGTCTCCTAGCAACTGGGTTTCTCTTTCCTCGAGTTGCGGAGGAGGCTGGGTGTGTGTATGTGTGTGTGTGTGTGTGAAGGGTTGGTGTCATTCAGTGTCTGGGCCCAGCGTTTAACACACATACCCGGCTCAGCGGGCGAGGGTTGTCTAAGGTCTTTGAGAAGTGGGTGCGTGAGCGAATAATGTGTTCTATAGTTTCTAATGCTGTCTCTGCTGGGTGAGGGGCAGTGGCTTTGGAGGAGGGGCGTTAAGGCACAGGTTCAAAGCCAGAACAAGTAAACCGGTGAGTCTTTCATTTGCAGACGAGACTCCAATAAGTTAGAAGCCTCAACTGACCCCTGAGGTCACGGCAGTTCAGACTTCCATCGCCCAGTCCCATTTGTCTTTCCGTGGGAAGCTGCAAATAGGGCACAAAAATCTACGGAGGTTAAAGGAAAACAGCTTCTTTCAGCATAATCTGGTCTGCCTTGGTACAGTTTATAAGGAAAATCACAGCTGTGTACTTAGAAATGAAGCAAAACTTTGATACACTTTTAATAGAAGCCAATGGGCAGGTGCACAATTCCATCATTAATGTTAACGGTACTTGTACACTAGGCTGTAAACCTGTACAGTTCGTACTTTTAGACCTGAATCTGGGTGTAATCTGAGTTTCCAGTGTAAAGAACTTTAGTAGGCCAAGTTTTCACTGGTCATGCATGGAATACCGGAAAACATTGTGGAAAGCAGGAGTGATTGGAATATATATATATATATTTTTGTTTTTTTACCAAGTCAATGTTAGACACTGTACTGTTTTTTTACATCGCCTAAAAGTTAGATAAGAACAAGTTTGGACATTGTCATGTTTGCCTCATCAAAAGACTTGTAATGTTTATATGTACCGGTTAGTCGTTTTGAAATTGTGCTATATAATGACATTTCACTTTCAGTAATATATTTCTAATGGCCTCCATTAGAGATGTGTTTAGAATAAATCAGGTTTTCTGTTCATTTCTAAGTACATGGAAGTAAGTAAGTAAATCACTCACTCTCATTGGTAACAGGTGTATTAAATTAAGCACATAGCCAGGCCATCTCCATAGACAAACACTGGGAGTAGAATGAGTGGTACGGAAGAGCTCAGCCACTTGGTACAAACTTGGCAATGTTTGCAAAGTCTTCTTATTGTTCGGAGAAAAGGGAACTTTTTTTTTACCTGCTCCCATCCCTTCCACAATTATTGGAACCCCTGGTACAGATGACTAAAAAGAGTTAGAAGAAATTCACCTTTTTTCTCAAAAAATGATCAGAATCCAACCTTTAATTAAATTAATTCTGAGAAGAAAATATCCCTCATCAAGAGATAATTATCTCTAACAAAATGTGTGCCACCATTAGCACCCCTGCACTCAATACCAGCATCTTAAGTCCCTTCTTGTGCCCTCTCCTCCACAGCTCACCCCACAGGTTTCCTATGGGGTTAAGATCAGGGAACTGAGATGGCCATGGCAGAAGCTTGATTTTCTGTTCAGTACACCACGTTTCTATTCATCTGGACATGTTTTGGTTCATTGTCCAGCTGGAAAACGCAATAACTGCCCATTTTTAGTGACTTGGCAGAGACTTTGAGTTAAAACATCCTAGTATTTCTTGGAGGTTATGATGCAATGTAGCCTAATGAGGTTCCCAGGGCTTTTGGAGGAAAAACCATACTCAACAGTGCCTATCAGGTTCTCTTCAGTGTGGTCATCCTTCTTTTTACACCACACCTTCTTTGAGTGTTTTGGCAAGAAGCTCAATTTTCCTTTCATCTGACCAGAGTACACAGTACACAGTTCCAGTCAAGGTCCCAGTAGCATTTAGAAAACTCCAAGCACTTACGTTTGTAGACGGAGGACAGGAAAGCCTTTTTCCTGGCATGCATTCTGAATAATCTGTTTTTTTTAACCTCTTACCGTCCTCATCACTCTGTTTGGGGGGGGGCGGGGGGGGGATGGGGATGGGGGTCGACTGTTTACAGTTCCAGTCGACTGGAACTCAAGTTTTGCTCTAACTGTAGATATGGGCATATTCAGGCCATTTCCTGAGTTATGATGGTCAACACACTTTCCCCTTATTTGAACTGAGTGTTTGGTCTTTCCCATGTTGACTAAAGCTGCATTCAAACGCGCTTACTACTGTAACATACATACTAAATTAATCAACGTTCTTCTAATGGTATATACACTCACTGAGCCACTTTATTAGTTGCTAGTGAAAGGCTTTTGCCTTCAGAACTGTCTTAATTCTTCATGTCAGGCTTTCAACAAGGTGTTGGAAACGTTCCTCAGAGATTCTGGTTGGTTATTTGAGTTCCTGTTGTCTTTCTATCATCTGGAACCAGTCTGCCCATTCTCCTCTGACCTCTCACATCAACAAGGCATTTTCGTCCACACAACTGACCGCTCACTGGATGTTTCCTCTTTTTCGGACCGTTCTCTGTAAACCCTAGAGATGGTTGTGTGTGAAAATCCCAGCAGACCAGCAGTTTCTGAAATACTCAGACCAGCCCGTCTGGAACCAACAACCACGCCACGTTCAAAGCCCCTTAAATCCCCTTTCTTCCCCGTTCTGATGCTCGGCCTGCACTTCAGCAAGTCGTCTTGACCACCTCTACACGCCTGAATGCAGTGAGTTGCCGCCGTGTGATTGGCTGATCAGCTATTTGTGTTAACAAGCAACTGAACCTAATAAAGTGGCTGGTGAGTGTATGTGCCAGTGAA
Source organism: Pygocentrus nattereri (assembly GCF_015220715.1). Lineage (NCBI taxonomy): Eukaryota > Metazoa > Chordata > Actinopteri > Characiformes > Serrasalmidae > Pygocentrus > Pygocentrus nattereri. The sequence continues at coordinate 39,009,145 of NC_051227.1, read as the reverse complement.
ACAGGAACTCATGGATTACTGCTTGAAAGTTCCTAGAAACTCTGATCAGCTTTAAAAGAAGTAAAACATACATGAAAAAAACATGTTTCTGTTTTCCTTTTGCTCCAATGAGTTTTTAGAGGTGCAAATGTTCGTGGCACACATGGTTTTGTCAAAAATAAAAATCCTTCATCAAGATAAAACTTTTCACTCATCCTCACCAGAAGTGCAATACTTGTGAAGGGGAGCACATTCAGAGACATTAAAATTCACTCAAGCATTTGTAGCAATCGGTATCGATCAGTAGGTTCGGATATGCTTCTTGCATCTCACCAACAACTTGGGGTCATCACTGTTATTTTGCCTTTTAAATGAATACACTCAAGTGGATCTTTAAAAAATGAGTCACTATGAATTAATATCACTTTTTACACCGTCACTGTTGCACCATCATGCGACAATCAACATTATCAAAGTGCTGTCCTCCTAAACTCATTCATGAGCCTCCATAATTTACACACAGTTGAAGCTAGTGTGATGTTATGCTCTGGACTCCAGAATTAAAACCCCTCTAAGCTCTTAGAGAAAAGGCAGGCAGAGATGCAGTTTGCCACTGCAGGCTGGTCTCTCTGGGGAAGAGGTGAGTCAGCTGAAAACCACAGAGGGCGAAGTGCTCTCGTGTTCGAGAGACAGCGAGCTGTGGGCAGGAGACGGCAGCCGATACGGATCAGGTTGTGCTTGTACGCTGCCAGAAGGGCGAGCCTCAGGAGAGAAGCCTGCTTTTTTTGGCAGATGACCTCATATCTGCATCTGCCTCCGCTTTTGGGAAACACTACGGAGCTGAGAGGCAAAAGAAAACATCACGAGCACAGGAGAGCTTGATGTGAAGAAACTTTATGGTTTATCGTTCAAAACTGAGTCCTTTCAGGCACCAGCGGGCAGTTTTCCAAGCACACGTATTTAACAGTGAAAACAAATCGCTGGTGAATACCGTCAGAGTTGTTAGCAGCACAGACTTGCTGACATCAAGAACACTAAGGACCCGTCGTAGCCCTTGTTAGTGCCATATCTGTCTTAGAGCTACGGATGACAATTGTGGCAAATTCATTTGAACAATATGTGACAGTCATTAGTCTGAGGTTAATCATTAACCGGCAAACAAAATCAAGGACACGACCCATCAAAATGACACCTGATTTAACCTCCGCATCCATGTAGGTACAAGTATGAGCACACACATCAGCTGAATTCTGTATTAATGCACTTAGATATTAAAAAGTGCCCCTTCTGGAGGGCGGCACGGTGCCGTGGTGGGTAGTGCTGTCGCCTCACAGCGAGGAGGGCCTGGGTTCAATTCCCCGGCCGGGCGACCGGAGTTCTCCCTGGGTCTGCGTGGGTTTCCTCCCACAGTCCGCAGACATGCAGTGAGTGACTGTCTGTGTCTGTCTGCCCTGCGATGGACTGGTGACCTGTCCAGGGTGTCTTCTGCCTGATGACTGTTGGGATAGGCTCCAGCGACCCTGAGGGAGAAGCAGCTTAGAAAATGGATGGGTTCCTTGTGGAACCAGGCGTAAGTGTGCATCTGCATTAAAGGGCCTGAAATCATGTTAGACACACTCTACATAAACACCTGGTTTGTTTAAGCTGGGGGGGCTGACAACTACACTACATTCATGTTCCGACTGAAAGAAATCCAAATGAAAAGTTAATGAAGTAACTGCATGGCTTTGGCTAAATGTACTTCAACAGATCTCGAAGGCCTCTGCTATCAACCATGTCCTTATTCATCATTTCGCACACCCATGTGTGATTTCCTCACACTGCTGCTCATCACTCCTTCTATCGAAGAACATGGACAAAATAGTTGTCCATTTTATTGCCTTCAGATTGTTGTTGACGTCGTTCTCTCAGAAAAAATGGTCAACGGTACTTTTAGCTACAGTGTGTATGATTTGGGGATTTGGAGACCTCTCTGGTGGAACTCTGTAATTGCACGTGACACGCAGAAGAACGTTTACTAACATCAGTTTTGCTTCGGGCCCCTTCCCCGAGCGGATGAAACGGATGACCTGCTAGCACCATTGCCATTAGTACCACTGGCCTTAGACCTTCGCCACCATGCAGCTATTAGCACAACAGACCTATTGGCGCTCTCTCTTGGAGAATAAATGTACAGCAAGTTTGCAATGTCAATCTAATATTTAATCTAATATAACACTGGATATCACAAGCCGCATACTAGTAGCAGTAAAAGCTGCAGTGAAAGGCCTCTGTGCTTTTCTTGATTCTTTGTTATTATATTATTTTTCTATCAAAAACGGTCATCAATCTTCCAGTTTCTCTTCATCCCTAAGAATCAAACAGGATATTTTTACAGCATAGTTTCCATTTATGGACTGTGTGAACTGCAGAGTGAGTGGTACACACATTGTGTTCACAACACTACATCACGCTCTTATAATATTAATAACAATAATAATAATAATAATAATAATAATAAAAAAAACACTTTCATTGTTTATTGTTCTCAGCCGTGGTATTTCTGAGGTTATTTAGTTTTTTGTGTTAAACACATTTAAGTATTCTTGCCCGTCTCTGGCCTTCGCACAGCACTATACCCAGAGCACTGCGCTGATGCTGTAAGAGCTCCTAAATTGTGTGGTAAGTATTCAGCTCTAATGCTGTGCAGAGGCACAAATCACAAAGATCTGCTCGCGCTTCAGCTTCAGGGGCCAAAAACATACAGCAGCGCAGCAGAACGAGCAACTCTCTACTGTTAGTTCACCACCAAAAAAAAAAAAAAAAGATGTGGGCAAAACGCAAAATACTTTCATGATGTAAACAAACATATTAATGTGGCCGCAAATGATGAGGAAGGATGCTGCACACGGAAAAGAAGGACCAAACTCTGCATAAAGAATAAACCAGATATCTTAACAGTGTCAGGATATATACACTGAGTCAGTCAAGGAACTGATGGCCCAGAGTCATATTTCCTCTCTGGATTAGTGTTAATCCCTCCATTTGTTTCAGATTATACAGACTGATTTACCCCCATAGCTATATTTAGACAATGGATAGATGTGTGAGCGCATGCATGTAGGGAGGCTGTTGCGCAAGTGAGCGTCTCCGAGGACTCAAATCAGTGAACTATACTCCTCAATCGCCCTCCTTCGCCTTCATTCGTGGGAAACGGGTCTGGGACCCCACATTCAGTTCCATTAAATAGAAAGATACCTGGTCATCATTAAGACCTTTCAGCCATTGCCTCACATCATTGCTGTCATATCAAAACCTCCCAAGTCCTTATTTCCTTCCTATTTGAAAACGGCAGATGCCTTTTACACCGTGTCAACATTTCACGAACGAGCTGATCGACTGCTACAAAATCACTTCCAACATCGCAAATCAGCGTTACATTCACACACAATCAATTCGAGCTGCCTTCTTCTTAAAGGTTTCCATCTCGGACATATAAGATTTTGTTATGACCGCGAAGATGTAATATGCATCAGATTTCACTAGCATTCAGGAAAACTGAAGGACAGGCTGGGAGTCCCTAATCCATCACACAGCCCATCAGTCCTTACAGTTCATATGGTGGTGTTGTAATTCTAGCAAGCTCAGGGCAGGCCTGGTTCCATCATGCGCTGCAGGCCTCAGCTTAAATTCCTGCACCTCAGCTCGGCTTTCGAAATGAATGCAAAAAGTCGCCTAGAACTGTGAGATAAAGACTCCAAGTTACATCTTGCTGTTGTCGGAACAAAACCTCGTATCTCCATTTTTGACGTTTTTCAGCTTTGACGCAATTTGAAAATACCCGTCATGTACATTTCATGAAGAACAGACTAAACAAACGTCTGGTTCCATTGGGTTACATTAAAAGCAATGTTTTTTTCCTTCTCCTGTGAAGTTACTGTTTTGGAGATACAAGGTTTTGTTCCGACAGCAGCGATGTGCAAATACATCGGAAACGCCGCAAACGCTTGTGTTATCTGTGAACAGAGCTTTAAGGGTTTGTTTATGTGATCCTGCCCTAATAAATCAGTTTCACCGTTTTTCTCTCCACTTTCATGACATCAGGCCAATCACCTCCACCACCAAAATGCCAGACTCGTCATTCTTTGCCTCTCAGTGCAGATATGCACGTGGAATAATATGAAAAAGAAAAACAAACAAACAAAAAAACAAACTGTGTCCGTTTTGACCGCTTCTTCTGGTTTAGAGGTCTCTCCCCTTAGAAATAAACGAGCCCAACTGGTCAGCGCCGGGTTCACAATGACAAGCACCTGATGGTCTTGCTGATGGGGCGCGTGTCTAGATAAATATGCAAGTCATTTATATAAAGTGTTCCTTGTGCAGCTCCTGGTTTTAAACTGCAGAGTGGCTTTAAATTCACAGGGAAACGATGCAATGAAAACCAGAAAGGTCCAATCTGCATCTTTCTGTGGTATAAAAGTGCGTTAAAACTCGTCCTGTGAAGTTTTCTAGTGCACCCACCCCCGTTTATTTCCAGTGCACACTGGTTTTGGTCGACTCAGGGATCGGGACCATGTTCATATATTTAAGGCTGTGATTATAATCAAAATATTAATTTTTCCAATTTAACAGAATCTCCTGTTGCCGGCAGCGAGTGAGAGGTGATGTGATGATGCACAACATATTCGCATATATTATGATATTTTTGGTGACAAGAACTGAACACTTCAATCAATCCCACTTCAATCCTAGTCTAACCAAACATGGAACGCTTATCACAGTAATATAATCACTGAACATTTAAAACATCACACCTTACAATGTCACACCAAATATGGCCTTCTGTTTCAGGACTAGTGCACAGCTTCACATCAGAAATGCTCCTCTGGCATAAACCTCTTCTCATTTCAGCTGTTCGAGTGGTAGCTGGTGCCCCCTGGTGGTCACAGGGGCCTTTCTTGATTTGAGGAATTTGGGCGGCCACAGCTAGTTCTAGAAAATAGTCCCTCTAGCAGCCGTTAAATAACTTCTGTTCTGGACAAAGTAGACTTGCATAACAGGGCTGCACTTAATCTGACACTGTAAAAGAATTACTCAACATCATATCGTAATCTTTCTCTGTCTGCGCACTCGAAACCCATTTCAATACACAGAAACAACAAACCCCAGTGTTGCTAATACTGTATGGAAATCTAATTATGCAACTGTGATTACACCGAATGGTTTCCCCACTAGCTTTGATCCATGGTCAGCCCCGTTTCGGACGATGTATTCCTGGGGTTTCATAATGCCCTTCGTATTAGTTTCATAAGGGCATTGCATGCACCCAGCAATTATAGAAATGAGAAACGTCGAAGGGGAGGGGGTAAACGGAAGGCAAGCTGAAGAGCTAATAGTAATGTGTTGAAATATTTATTGGAAAAAAAAAAGAAAAGAAAAGAAAAATAAAAACAAACCCCACATGTAGTTTTAGTACACCATACAAAGATAGGTTCCAAAATGTTATTGAGTTTTCGTTTCTCTTTCTGACTGGCTAAAGTGAGAGGCAGTTGGAAGGCTGGTAGAAGACTACAGACACAAATCCGAAGCGGAGAGGGAAGACGTTCAAAATAATAAAGACAACAAGAGATGGGAGGTGAGGACACACCAATTAAATTAAATACCCAGTGTCACAACTTCACGGAACAGCCAAAGCAGTGCAACGAGAGAGGGTGAAGGTGGTAAGACGTAGGAACACATATTGGGCCTTCTCACTCAAAAACCTCACACGTACTCAGCTATTACTGACATATTGGTACTAATAGAAAGCTTTCACACACACACACACACACACACACACACACACACACACAAAAACTCATGGTATACCCACCCCAGGCTAATGGCATCGCACCTGATCGTCTATTCTGTCTGATCTTCTGTTCATTTCATAGGAGCTCGGGTGGTCTGACTGCTCACTTTGCCTTGCAGGGGAGCTGAGGTAACCATGGTTTCATAGTTAAGTGAAGACTGCAACTTCCTGTGCCTGGGTCAAGCTTATGTGTATCAGGGCCCTATTATGGGCTGTGCTGACAAGACAGTGGCGGTCTACAAGGCTATCTGGTCTAGATTGCTTTAGCGTCTCTTCACAAGCCTCCTCTCATTCTTTCGCCATCGTCTCACCCTCTCTTTCCTGTGCATTCTCTATCTGGATACAGCTGGAGAGCACTGTGTTGGAAGCTCTAAGATGCATCGCAATTCACAATCAGCAATATAATCCAACCTGCTGGTTCGCTTTCCCTGTCCTTAAGGTACTCTTCACCAGATTTCGCTGAAACAGGCTACAGAGCGCTAAAAAAAACAAAAACAAACAAACAAACAAAAAAAAAAAACAGCAAACAAAATCAAGTCTGCAAGCATTAAAGGTTTGCTGAGGGAATGTGAACTCTGACCCTTTTCCCTTTGGAAGGCACGGATATCTCTCCTCACCCGTGTGCTGATGACCGCGTGGACGTGGAACCGGAAGTAGAAAACAGGAGTCAACAGACACACTGGTGGAAATAACAGCACTTGACAAGAGTGTGAACTCCAGGCTGCCAATGATGGTCTGGGAAAACGGTCCTCTTGACGAACCCAAGCCTGAACCCACTGCCTACTGCTGCCGCTTTCACACCACTTTCCACTACCTTTATCTGAGGGTGCCGGATCTAACCAGGTCTCCAAGGGGACTGTTCTCCAGCAGAACAGAGATTGGTGTCCTAGGTGCTCTCATCATAAAAGTTCTCCTTTTGCAGAAAGGAGGTCGCAAAAACAGTCAGTCGATTTACTGTCATGGACTTAATCAGATAAAACGAGCCATGGCCGACAGATCACGTGTACACATGAAACCAGGGAATTCATGTGATTCCCTTAGTCAAAACATGACCTGCGTATTAAAAAGAGTTATTAAACAGTTAAAAGCCCATGGTTTACAACTAGTCAGGTTTTTTTTTTCTCCTTATGAAACTACTGCTTAGGATGCATAATTGAAAAGAAAAAAAAAAACAACTACTAGTTTAAAAAAACAGAGAAAATGAAAGAAAGAAAAAAAAGCACACGGACCAGACAAAGTACACAGAAAGTTAAGCAAGCGAAAGAGAGCGAGAGTTTAGTTCAGTTCTCAGACAGTTGCTAGTGTTTTTGAAATGTTAGTCCACAACGGGCCATCATCTTGTGGGCCTACAACTCTCTCTACTAGCCCGGAGTCCAGAGCAAGGCCACTGCTGAGGTCGAAAGGAAGAAAGGGGTGGTGGAGTGGAAACAGTCTGGAAAAGAATGGGCCCAGGCCAGGAGCCTCTCTCTAGTGGTGGGGGTCTGGGGTCTGTGGGGGTCAGTAGAGCCCTCAACCTGGAGGTGTCCACAGACTGATGAATGAGTTCTGGAAGAGGAGGTGAAAATTCACACGCTGCTGCTGCTTGAAGGCCCAGAAGGTCACGGCACAGTGTCAATAACAACTCCCGCGGGCGTGGCGGCTAGCCCTTGTGCGATGCGTCCCAGGATGGGTTGTCTCAGAGTTGTGCTAAATTGTGGTGGGGCGAGTGGCCGGTATGAATGGAGAAGGAGGAAGTAGAGTGGAACAAAGCTCAAATAAAGAAACATCCAGGTCAGCGAGGCTGCAGTTCTCCCTCTGTCCACTGGGGCGTGTGGCAAACGTTCTAAACCGCTTTAGAGGCTCTGTTTGCTACCCCTCGAGCGAGGTCATCTCCACTTTCGGCCCTCCTGGAAGTCTCCTCTCTCCGCAGGCAGGAGAAGAAGCAGGGTTAAAAAAAAAAAAAAAAAAAAAAAAAGCACCTTTTCATTTGGCTTTTAATTTTAGGGTTAAAGACAGAACAGAGAGTTGAACAGTAGGATGAGGAGGGAAGAGGGAGAGGCGTTGGGCGAGTAGGGGGAGTGAGAGCAGAGTAACTGGTGGAGAGCAAAAACGAGCCTGGGCCAGGCTGCTGCACACCGGGACGGTCCTCAGCCAGTTCCTATGGAGACAGACAGAAGGGAGGGTACTGGAATGTGTGTATGCATGCAACAGACTCACACACCCACACCTTTAATTACCTTTCTCTCCCTGCGGCACTCTCCAAGGACCTGGTCATTCTTTGGACTTTTTAAAAAGTCTGAGTGTAAATGTGATTCATGTAAATGTGACAGTTGAGGAATAGCATTAGAATAAACACAAACAAAAAAACGATAGAAGATGGAATAATCTGTGATCTTATATCTTCTATCAGTGTATTAGCTCACACATTCCCACATCTTTGGAGTTTACCGGTATTTACGGTCACCATTTTAATCATAGAGATAGCTTGTCTACATTTTATTATAATCACAACTAAACCTGTGGTTTTCTAACCAGCTCACAAAATATCTTGCTTTTCCAAAACGAGATTTCTTGTTAATTTATACTGTATCAGTGGTTTTTTATAAGCCCTGAAATTTTGACCACCAAAACATTTCACCCAACTTTGGTGACGACCTGCACTTCTATAGCCTTTGTGTTTTTGTCTGTCGTCAGTTTAGTTTTGTCCTATGGAAAGCAAATATTTCTTCATTAACTTGTAGTTTTTATAGAGCACATTTATTCAAAAGCATAAAAAACACAACTTAAACCTTCTTCCAGTTTTTGTTCTGGCGTGTCTTGAATTTGATTTTCGGTTTTGGCCCAAGAACTTTGATTTCAGTGCATCACTAGTATTTTTACAAGCAGGCAATTACAGCCCAGATGAATGAAGAGCAAGTCAAAACTCAAACCACCAAAATCTCTACAACACTCTTAATAGCGTATTCAAGACTAATATACATCACAGGTCCACCCACTGGTCTATTACATAACGGCACGGTCAACCCTACATTAAGAACATCTTCGGGAGGATATAAACTACATTCATGGCAGGACTTGCACAGCACTGTATGTATACAACTGTGCTGAAACGATATGATGTACAATTACTTGACAACTGATTGATTAAGTGGCGATTATGTTGAGAGTTTGAGCAGGATGAAGGCCTCACCCTCGTCCTCCTCGCCCCAGCCTTCGGCTACGCCAGCCAGCTCATAATGCTTCTTCCTCAGCTCACCGAGGCGCTCCCTCTCTTTCTGCAGCCACGTCTCTAGCTCCAGTACACGCACCTGTAGAGCGCATGAGAGGGTTAGGCCTGCCTGCACGGGCACATACACAACACGCAGAGACAGGCAGAAAGAGAGACCCACACTTTTTACTATTACTATTATTATTATATACATATATTACCTGAGAGTCCATCTCTTGCCTCTTGATCTGGGTAAGTGTCATACTGGAGAAGTCCATGGTGTCTGAAATGGCAAAAGAGAGGAATAATATAAGCAGCTGTATAATCATCATAGTACAGAAATGGAAATGAACACAGCAGGAATCCACACTGTGAAGCAACACATGACTGCTTAGCCCAGATAAGACAATCCAGACAGCGATCATCGGTCATGTGCCCAGCATGAACCGCTGTTTTGTACACAAAGCTATGATGCTAATGTTACAGATGCACCGATAGAAAAACGTTCTGCTTCTGAGTGAATATGAGCTGGTTAGGGATTACTATGGAAATAATTGCTATGCTCATGTGTCTTTCTTTCCTTTGCCGAGCTGATCAGCTGCCCATCCTGTGCGTCTGATGCTGCTGCCTCTTCTGTCTTGATCGGGTGCCGCTGCTCACCAGCCTTCTGGACCGGTTTGACCACCACTGAGCTTCTTGCTGTACAGCGCTGTGCAGTCCTCACCCTCAGATCTTCTCTTGTCCCACTTTACTATAAAACTTCATGCTAATAATGTTTGCTGTCCGGTGTCGACCGTAGGAGGACGGGTTCCCCTTCTGAGTCTTGGTTCCTCTCAAAGTTTCTTCCTCTTTTAGGGAGTTTTTCCTGGCCACCGTCGCCGCTGGAGATGCTCATGGGGGCTCGGACCCGGAGTTTCTCTCTTCTTTTCTCTTCTCTCTGTAATACTGATTGTTCTGTAAAGCTGCTTTGTGACAACACCTGTTGTAAAAAGCGCTATATAAATAAATTTTGCTTGCTGTATTTATGAAAAAAGGAAAACTAACTGTTGTTCAATAAATGTACAGTACAATAAAAAGAGTGGGAAGCATCCATGTTTACACGTCACCAATTTACGACTGAAAAAATAAAGAAAAGGACTTCCAGCACTAACTGGCGGGCCACTTCAAATGTCTGTATGCTGAAAAAAGATGGAACGAAAGCAAGAAGTGACAAACAGTTGTCAGAGATGTGAAGTGATGAAATACGCTTGTGTGTTTAAGTTTCAACACCTGAGAATCACCACTGGTTCCTTTTCAGCTTTAAACAGAGTAACGCATTGATACGGACATTTCCTCAGTTATTCTGCTCTTCTGTTCGCATGTATATGTGTTAGAGAGAGAGAGAGAGAGTGTGTAAGCATGTGTGAGAGAGAAACGGAGAGAGATGTCGTCCTCTCTAGAGGCCTGGCAAAACCAGTTTCCATGGACTGTGGTTAAATGTGGAACAGGGACGAAGTAACTGTGGAGGTCAGCGGGAGCCCAACTGTAGTCTCTCCGCCCACTGCCAGTTTCAAATAAGCTCAAACATATAAATAGAGAGGGGAAAAGAGAGGGAAAAAAACTGTGTGTGTTCACACACACACACACACACACACACACACACACACTCACACACTCACCAGTCTCTTCGATCTGGGATTTGCCCGACTTGGTTGAAGCAACAACCCCTGCAGTTGCCTGGGTGACCCCTCTAGAGGCCTGCTGCAGTCGAGCGAGATTTGGACTGTCCTTGTCAGACTTCACCTGCATGACGGAGAGGGAACACACAAAAACAAAACTCGTTATATCAGCTTTGTACTTGTCTGAGATTCTAAAATCAGCTCTGTAAGCTTCTGTAAGCTGGACAGGCAGTGTTCAATACCAAGTTTGTACCTTTGATGCTGCAACGAGCTGAGCTGTGCTGGCTGCAATTTCATGTGAGCACACCATCAGCTCCTCAAATTTGCCCTTACCCTGCACCACCAGATCAGCTGCATCACTGAAGAAAGAGACATGCATTCAGGAAAAAAAAGAAAAAAAAAAATCACGCAGGTCGAACTCAAAACTCTCACACACAACTTACACCATCACAGTGGCACCCCAGCCGACAGCCTTGGAAGCGGAGATGAGGCCTTCGGTCCAGCGGGAATTCTTGGCATAGAACTCTTTTATAGATGCGGCCCCCTGAAGATCAAAGTTGAAGGTTTATAGTTAGAACTTATTAAAGCACCCCTGAAGTCATCGTTCAAACCATAAAAATGATCTGCATCGAATAATAAATCGTTTAATATTAACAATATGTATTACTTTTTAACTAAATTAATATAATCAATTATTTTTATAAGCAACTACTAAAAATGTCACTGCGGTGTCCCAAAATCATAACACTCATTAAGAACGCCCAGATTTATGAACGTTCAAGCGCAACCTCCGCTTTCCAAATCCGCTGGCAGGGGTGGCCAATTCAGGTTATTTACTAAGCAATTTCATAATTACCACACGAGCAGTGCAATATAAACGTCTCACATACGTTTTGCATGGAAACCAGGTTTTTCATCTTTCTCTGTTTCAGGTTCAGACTGTGACACATTAGGTCAAAATAATGACTTATTTTATTGAGATTTTCAAAATTACAACCAAGTCAATAAATTACTTTTGGGTGCAGGGGGTCTTTAAAACACATACCACAGTAATAACCTCATTTCATCTGACCAGCATGTTAAATCTGCCCCGTTTTGTACCATCCATACGCTACGACTGCAGTGTTGATCACAGACAGCCAAAGCCCCACACTCACCCTGCCGCTCTCCACGATGTCCCGCTGCAGGTCTTTAGAGGCTAGTATCAGCACTTTGATGGCCTGCATGAGCTCTGTGCAAGAGGCCAGAATCCTGCAGGGGGCGACAGAGAGGACTCAGTTTAATTCCTCCACTGCTCCACACGTTCTCTCAGATCCTCTCCACTTCTCAGAAGGTCAGAGAGCCATGCCTTTAGCTCCAAAGGCACTTAACTAATCTGGGTTTATGTCAAGCTTCAAATCATCAAAGTGTTTGTTCGAGACATGTTTATATCCGGAGACAGGCAGAAAAAAAAAAAACAGTAAGTTTAAATCTTCTGGTTCATGTCAGTTTGTTGGGTTACCTTTCATTCACTTCCATTTTAACGCCAGTGTCCACTGCTCGGGACTTGTTAAGCATTTCCTGTTAAGGGGGGGAGAAAACTAAATTTAATCGCATGCAAAATTCAATTTCATGTGGTCTACAAAAAATTTGGCGAGGCAATACTAACAATACTACTGGAAATAAGACGAAGCATAAACAGGTGGGGTGACAGACACAGAGGCACTGAATAAATTAAGGTTGTTAAGATTTTGGCATGCAAGTGTTCTGATCTGTCAGGGACTAAAATCTCTGTTTACCTCTATTCTGGCGGCGGCAGACTCCACAGCTGCCGAGGTGGCAGCCATCTCCTGCTCCACCAGATCTCCCAGCTCTCCTTGCTGCAGCTCCAAACCTCGTGGACGCAGCTTCTGCTCTCAGATGAAGGGAGAGAGAAATATGAAAATACTATGCGTCATAATTAAACCAACAGTTCTGATTTTACACACTGGTAACTTAGGCTTTAAGATGGACACTGCAGTTTTAGCTATGCCGCATACTGCTGTCCATTTTTATAATAGTTAATTATACAACATTAAAATCATATACAGTGTTAGAAACCATGTAGCACACACGGAGAAACACATGCAGTTTGCACAGTTCATAATAAAGTGGGGTACATAATATTACTTGTTGGCTACATTAACACCATCCATAACATTTTATATATTAAATCTATATTATTTGTTGATATGTTAAACTAAGGGCTAATAGCTGAAGGCCTTATTTAAGTGTGTTAACTTATTTTCACTTAGTCACCGTAATTTGGCAGGGGATGGCATTTCATCCAACTATATATAATGTGTGTCAGAACAAACGAGTTTAGCAGAGTAAATGAGGGCACTGATGCCTTTTAGTAGCCATAAGTGTGGCCCACAGGGCAATCCCACCTCCGCTGTGGCCAGCACTCCCTCCAGGGCTGTCTTCAGCCTGCTGCTCTCCGCCGTGCCCAGAGTGCCCTGCTCCTTCAGCTGACTCAGCAGGGCCATGGCCTCAGCGCCACACGCCTTCACACTGGAGGTCAGCGCTACACACACACACAAAGATGCACACACAGAGGTAAAAAAAATGTCTGGTTATTTATTCTTTAATACACTGTGCAAAGTGTGCTTATTTGTAGGTTGGGAAGTTGATTGTCATAAGTGCTGCTGACCATCTTGGCCAGTACACTCTTGTAAAGTCAACCTCAAAGAGGGTCCTGTTAAAACAATTAAAATGAATAAAAGAAAAGATCTGCACATTGAGAAGGAGAGCGACAGAGCAGTCCGACATGCCATCTGTCTCCTAATATGGACACGTATCCAGACAACACAGATTTCTTGCTCATCTGTGTTTGCTCACCGGCAAAACAGTGAGTTGTGTACGCCTCATTAGTTGTTCATATTTTTGTATCATTAACTATTTATAATGGTGTGGTTGGTAGTTTGTGTTACTGAGCCACAGAGCAACTCTGATTACCAACTGTAAATCATTCCTGACTTATCCGATTAACCGAGTCACACAACTACAGTAGCCCTTGATGTGTGTGTGCTATCTGTTGGAATAACTGAATTTCAAAAATTCAAAAAACGAATTTCAAATCCGATTTTATTGTGAGGTTTTTAAGCATAAGTCAGTCACTTACTGCTTTCCGGACAGACCTTTTCCAGAAAATAGGTCAAAACTAATTTAGCTGACTTTAATACTACATTATTAATACTAGACTCACCGTCAGCCTGATCCACCGGCACCATGTGGGCAGTGGCGCTGCCCTGCACAATGGTATCACCAACCAGGTGGGCAAACTGAGCCACAGCCCGCACCAGCTCTGCCACACCTATCACAAACACAAAACACAGTCAATGACCAACATAAACGTGTTCATTTTATTCTGTCTGTTTCATTCGAAAAAGCTTTAAATGTAATGAATGCTAATTCTAACTCAAGAGCTGGAAGCTCAAGTGCTGCATATCTATTGCTGAGGTACGCTACACATTCGTCAAGCACTTTATTCGGATACCATATTAATTAGGTTGGGCTTCCTTTTGCTTTCAACATAGCCTCATCTATTTGTGGCATAGATTCCACAAAACATTCCTTTGAGATTCTGGTCTATGACGATATGACTGCATCACGCAATTCATGAAGATTCCTCACGAGCACTTCATGCCGCAAATCGCCCATTCTATCGCACTTTCTAAAGATGTTCTACTGGATTCAGACCGGGGAAGTCCACTGAACTTATATGAGCTCACTATTATTTCATGAAACCCGTTTGAGTTTGTAAGTAACCACCGGAAGTGACATTCATTCAAGCAATGATTGGTGGTACCTGGCCCTCAGTGTGCCCAGAAAACATTCCTCACACATTGCACCACCTCTACCAGCCTGGACTACTGACACAAGGCAGGTTGGTTCCATGGATTGGTGCTGTTGGCACCAAACTATGACCCTACCATCTGTGTGCCTCAGCAGAAAGAGAGATAAAATCAGACCAGGCTACATCTTCGACTGTCTAATTTTGGTGAGCCTGTGTCCACTGCAGCCTCAGCTTTCTGTTCTTCGTTGACCGAAGTGGAACCCACCATGGTCTTCTGCTGTTGTAGCCCATCCGCCTCAAGACTCAACGTGTTGTGCATTCAAAGATGCTTTTCTGCTTGGGTATTTGAGTTATAGTAGTCTGTCTGTTCAAATCAATCCGGCCAGTCTCCTTCGATCTTTCTTCTCAACACAGCACTTCCCTCCACAGATCTGCAGCTCACTGGATGTTTTATATTTCACTGCACCACCTGGCGTTAAGTCTAGAGACTGCTGTGCGTTAAAATCCCAAGATCAGACCAGCTCATCTGGCACCAACAATTATGCCATGGTCACAATCAGAGAGATCATATTTTTCCCCCATTCTGATGGTTGATGTGAACACTGCATGAGGTTTCTGGCCTGCGTCTGCATAGTTTTAAGCACTACACTGCTGCCACATGATTGGCTGATTAGAAAATTGCATGAATGAGTAGGTGTACAGGTGTTCCTAAAAAGAAGTGTTCAGTGAGTGTAAATCCAAAGGTTGTAGCACTGGCTCATCCATTTCTTGCAAAACAAAGTGTATTAATAGGGAATTTGCCCCCTTTGCTTCAGTAACAACCTCTATTTCTGAAAAGGCTTTACAGTAGATGTTGGAACACTGCTGTGAGGACTGTCACAAAAATTGAGCTCCATCACGTCGTGGAATGCAGCTTCACTGCTCCACACCTATAATTTACACCCCTCTAGCTCAAACTTGGCATTGATCTATGGAAACTATACAAGCTACGCGTGTTCCTTTGTCAGCAATGAGCGTCGCCTTAAAATAACCGAACTCACTAATTAGAAGGGGTTTGTTGATACTTTTGGACGTGTATGTAGGTAGATGAGCATAACTCACCGGCGTTGTTGGACACAAAGCTGTCCCTGGCGAGCTGTAATCGGTCAACACAGTCTAGAGCAGCCTGACATCTAGACATAAGGTAATCTAGACAGAGAAAGAGTGAGTTAATGAAAATGAAAGCAGCAGAGAGATGAAGTGAGCAGTCCAGCAGGCCATCTGTTTTCTCTCAGAGACGGTCAGAGACGTATTCATGCCCAGTCAGAGAACATATTTCCTGCAATTGTATATTCTTTGAGCAAGAAAACGAGTGTAGTGAAAAAGGAAAGAAGGGGGCAGGTGGTAATTATAAGGGAACAAATAAGACACGTGATTCAATCATTTTCTGATTTTTTTTTTTTGATTTGATTTGTGATGATCTGGCTGGATTTTTTTGAGTCGTTTTATTTCAAACACTTTTTTCTAATGCGATGACTATTATTGAACAACACAGTGAACAATAACATTAACAGTAGTAGTAAATTGTAATATTTGGTGTTTATTACCAACCAGTCTCCAGGTTGGTGATCCAAGGCTAACAACATCCCTACTGCACAGGTATGGTATCTCTTGGACAGTCAGGAAATTTGCTGGCAATCTGGCTTCAAACGTGCCAGAAAGACCGGCCGTTCTCTAAAGCAGGGCCAACAATGTTAAGCCCGATTTTAACCTGGATCTTTAGTCTTCCTATCTAGCTCTGAAGTGATCAGAGGCCCTGGTATTTTTGAAAACGTTTGATTTCTATGACTCAAGACATAATAATGTGTTACGAGATGGTCAGAGATGCAACTCAATAAGGTAATGCAACTATACCATAAACCTTTCTACTTCAGTTTGATTCTTGGTTGAGCCAAAAAGAGCAGAAGTGCAGTCGAAAAACAGTTGTTCCAATTTGTTGTTCCAATCAATTTCTGGCTGTGATCAAAAATGTCCACCTAATCTAAATGGCTTAATACAGATGTTTTTTATTATTATTATTATTAGTATTTTGGCATCAGAGATTTGGTGGAGTTTGTTGGGCTCTGACCGGCTGAGCTGGTACAGCTGATGTGTGCAGGCTCGTCCAGCTGGGTCAGACTGTCCTGGACAATCTTTTCAGCCTCTTCGAGAGCCGCCCGCAGCGCAGCCCAGCGCATGGCCTCCAGCTCGCTCTCCAGTGCCTGCTCACGGCTTTCCTACACATACAAACAGAGAAAAATAAAACGCCCAGTCAGCCTCCCTCTCCCATGAAAACAGTAACCAAAACTGGATACGACATAACTGGAATGCTCAATCCCACACGTTCCAGGCACATACACGCCTACCTTCTCATTGAGTTGGTTCTGTAGTGCTTCGGCAGCCTTCCTGCCACTTTCCCTTTCAGTGGCTAAACTGCTCTGCAAACGTTCAAGCTCCTCCCCAAGGCCTGCGAGCTCCACCTCCTTCTGAGAAACTCTCTCCACAAGCCCCACCTTCTCCAGCCCCAGAGCATCGACCTGAACACTGAGCTCCTCACTTGACTGGAGAAAAAAGAAGCCAAGGTGAGACACAAAAGGAGAAATGAAACCCAAGAGACAAGAGCTGTCATAATGACAGTTAGCCACAGAGGTAAACAACAGAAATGAGAAGAGAAGGGAGCAACATGAATCAGAAGAGTGTGTGTTGGATAGCTTTCAAAGAGAGGCAGTCTCCTCTCAGTGGCTACACGCAGTTCCTACGCAGACGGTGCTGTGCCAATAACGCAATTTGCATACTCAGTTAACAGTCTATAAAATAGCTGCAGTTTAAGGTTAAATGTGGGGAGTTGTGGAATTAGAGGTTGGGAATGGTAGTGGTGGAGGAATATTTTCTTACAGGGACTGCTTGTCTTTTCTACAGAGGTGGACGAAGTACACAAACCATGTAGTTGAGTTAAAGTCAAGACCCCCAAGGTAAAATATCACTCCAGTAAAAGTAGAAGTTCCTCCCTTTAGACCTCCACTTGAGTAAAAGTACTAAAGTATTTCCCTTCAAATGTACTTAAGTATAAAGTAAAAGTACTAAAAGAGTAATTCTGGCTCTGATGTCCTGTTATCATTTTTATAACCAGACTGGCTTCATGAACTCATTTCAGGTGAAAGTCCTCCAGCGTCTCTCTTGGTAAACCAGTCTTTTTATAGAAGGTCATTAATTAGTGACGCTGACGTCTATTAAAATGATCAGAAGCACAAAACACTGAAGGTAAACAGTTTCCATCAGGGAGAACCGAGTGGCTCTGAAATCACTTTTTACACACAAGCAAAGTTTCAGTTTCAGATTTATTTACAACTTAGTTCCAAGTTTAAGTTGAATAAAAACTGGCTTTAAACTCAGGATCACAGATGAGCTCCTTTACTATGTTGATCTGTAGGCGTCTGTTCATAAACATCAACCAGCCCAAACTCATTTACTATAAAATGAAATGGTGTTTGTAGAAATTCAGAAAAAAGCCGCGTCAGTCTCGACTGCATATGTGGACATATTTCTATATTGAGCTCTATTTACACAAAGTTAGGTTAGTTCATCATTTATGTTGAACAGACTCTCCCAAAGTTTTACGCTGCTGCGCTGACGTTGAACCGCGTGCTGCACTGGGTCGGTATGACCAACAGGTCAAAACCAGCTCTAAACAAAGTGACCGCTGGGCCCTGATTGGTGCTCTGGCTTTGCGCTTCTTTCGTTTTGACATGTTACGTTTTTATACACACAGAAACCAAAAGGAACCACAGATTTCTCAAAATGTAGGAGGAAAAAGTCGGATATTAGACTCTGAAATGTAGTGGAGTGAAAGGAAAAAGTCGCCCAGAACGGAGAAACTTCAGTACAGATACACCAAAAAATACTAAAGTACAGAAACCAATTACATTTACTCAGATACTCAGTTACTGTCCACCACTGCTTTTCTACAGTATCTGCCCTCAGTGTGGTCCAGTGTAATGTGCTGCTGTTGTGTGCTGTACCATGGGGCCTGAAGGAGGACATTTCGTTCCAATGTATACAAGTTATATTGAGGGATGACAAAGACCACTAGACTTGAGGTTCTGTCTTCAAAATGTACATAATTTTCCATCTTTATCAAACGTAGCTGACCAGCCAAGACGTATTTGAATTACGCTCTTTATGTTTCTTCACTAGAGTAACAAGGTTAATAAAACTAACAACCAATAGAAGCGTATTGCCACCAATTAGCACTGCACACTGCATGTCTAATGATCACACACCTGACTCGGACTACGTTCTGAAGTTGAGTAATCTTAAACTGACTACACTTTATAGTTTCTGATCCTGTAAAACATACCGTTATCGATACAACTGGACAAAAGTTCAGATAAAATTCAAGCTTCCACTCTTAGCTACATTAGCTTTGCAGCTCCAGCACAAAATTAAACATGCAAAATTCAGACAAACATTCTGGGCTGATGGACTTTTGCTCTACACTAGTATTACAGCGCACCATTCTCATGCCAAATGCAACAGAAGCAAATAAGCTCTTCCATCACAAAAGCATAAAAATGTAGTTATTTGGTTCAGTCACTGGCCTGCCTACACACACACACACACACACACACACACACACGACACACCCTCAGGTAATTCGGCAGCGTGTGCTACCGACGAGGATTCTGCCGATAATCCCCTCAGACGAAAGAGAGGGCGTTAGTGTCAGCGCCTATTACTGCTGCTGTCTTAGAGAGCGGGGGAGGCTCAACGAGAGCACTATTATGAGCGGAGAGCTAAATGGGACTCAGAGAGCTTAGGGGAAGAGTACAGAAGAAGAGAGAGTCTGGTGAAAGGAAATGATCAAGGGATGTGAGAGGAGGGGTGGAAAGAGGGTACCACCTTTTGGGAAGAGGCCATGCTGGTTTTGAGGGACTCTAGTTCTGTCCTGCTGGTCACAAGGTCAGCCTGCAGGGCTTGGAGCTGCTCTGCTTGGGATCTTTCCTACACACACACACACACACACACACACACACACACACACACACACACACACACACACACACAGAGGGTTTGTGTAAAACATACAGTACTGTGCAAAATTCAAAGACCTCCCTTTATTTACATAATTTCCAGTCAAAACAGCCAATACAGACCAAGCAGTTCACTTTTCAACATCGGAAAAAGCAGAAACATTTTACAGAAAACCACAGAGACATCTTAACAACTAAACATGATAAAAAAAAGTGTCTATTTAATGCGTCCATCCTTCGCCTTTATTACAGCTTCCATTCTTTTTAGGACACATTCAGGTTTTTTGCTGGATTAGACAATTTCCTTCTTTTTTGTATGTTTCCTTTTCTCAGTAAGGGCCTCTTGACAGCTACACATGCTTCTAGACTCATCGTGCTGAGTCGTCATCTCACAGCGGAAGGACGGACAGAAACACCAGAGAACCTTCATCAGATCTGAAGCAAGAATGGAGAATGGCTGGTGACAGCTTTGATGGTCTGCACGTCCTGCATGGTGGGTAGGAGTCCCGTTTTCTCTCCTTTCTATATTTATAAATAACTTTTTGAAATCCAGTTTTGGAGACTTCTTTTTTTCCCAATTATTTGCCTTTGACTTTCCTCTTCATTATTTAAATGAAATCTTACCAAAACTCAAAAATATCACCTGAAAAATTAATAACTTGTACTTAAAAGCCATTTTGACTGGAAATTAAATAAATGAAGGTTGGTCTCTGACTTTTGTCCAGGACTGTACATGCATACAAGGACACTATGGACAGACAAAGGGAGTGGACATGCTGGGAAAAGCAGAGCTGGTGTGTGCGCGCATGTGAAACCTGTTGGTTGGCGGCCTCCTGGGCGGTCTTCAGCTTCTCCTGCATCTCCCTCTTCACGTTCTCTACCTCATCCTGGGCTGCACGGGCCACCGTCATCTGCCGAGTCACTTCTGCGTTCTGCACACACACACACACACACACACACACACACACACACACACACACACACACACATTAGCTCCCCCTACAGAAGAAACTTGGCTCTTCTGGCCTAGATCCACTCCCAAGTACAGTTCTTCACTGTTTGTTTGTGAGAGAGACGCCAGAAGTGTGGCACAAAAGAAGCGTCTGCCAGCTTGCAACCGTCAGAGAAACGGAGCTGGAAGGGGAAGAGTAAAGACATGCACTCTAACTCAGTTTGGTTACCTGCACCAACCTCTTCTGAGGAACCAGTAAAGTCTGAGTAAGATATGCTGTAGGTATATCAGCCCTATGTGGAGGAGAATCCATAGCTGTTTACCTTCCTCAGCAGATCAGCATGGCTCTGGACCAGCTCAGTGTACTTCTCCTTTAGCTTAGTGTAGCGCTGCTCGTTGGCCTGGGCCTTCCCTGCACACACAAAATATCTTCTTAAATATGCTTTTTGTGCCAAACCATTTGAAACTAACCCACAATGACAACAAACTGGTGCCAAGCTATTACCACAGTGAACAGAAATGACAGGGTGCAAAAGGCCAGTGGAACGAGACCGAGCTTGCATGTCTGAAGAAATCACGGTGCGAGAAATGGAGCACTTTAGCACTTACTCTCTCTCTCCTACACACAGGGTAAGCGCAAAAAATATGGAGCTGTCTCAAATGATCAACTACAGACTAGACGTCAGTTTGTGTGAGTAAATTTTGCAGCCATTCATAGAAGAAGAGAGACGATATCAGAATAATACATGCATCAGCAAATAATCACCAAAAAAGCAAGACATCAAACACTTGATGATGCACATATCTATTTAGTTCAAAAGAGCAGGTGATTCGAGTCCAAATTTCTACATTTTATGAATGTATCATTCACAGATATGTAAATATTAAATGCACACATTGGCCCACAATTCCTATATTGGTGCATCCCTAATTAATGCAGTTTACAGGTATTAGTGACCAATAACAGTTTGTTTGACTAGAGACCAGTAATGGAGCCTTTTAGCTGAGTGCTAAGCCACTGAGAAACCAGAGAGGCAGGGCAATCTCTCAATCACTTCTAAAAAGGTAAAAAGGCTCAGTTAAAAGAAAAAAATAAAAGCTTTAAGTGGGAACCTGTTGATGCAGCATGCTAACGAGGACACAGTGTCACTAATGCAAAACATTGCTCTTCAGCCAGCGGAGCATATTGCGCGGCTATTATATCCTGGGGCAGGATGTGGAGTCCTCAGACTCCATTCATTCCACCACAAAACATGTTTTTTTCTGCCACAGATCTTCAGGGATCAAACTGAAAAATGTTCAACCTCAGAGGAAAAGTGTGCTGGTTTCTTTAGTCTATCCATTTATTGTGATGTGGTGTTGAACTTCCCGCCCACAAAGATCTGCTCTGCAGTCTGAATGCAGCCTTGTGAAACACCAAAAGTTGAGTGTTCATTGTTCCCCGTTGTAAATATGAATGAGTTACAAGCTACACAGTTAGAAATAAAGGTACCATGCAGGTACATGATTCCTTCATCAAGGTACAAACAATGTATGTGTACCCTCAAAGGTACAACAGTGGTTTTAAGGTCCAACATGAGTTTTTCCTAGTGGAAATGTAGATATTTGTACCTTTTCATAACCAAACATTTTAAATCAGAACAATAAAATAAAAGGCCTGGAGACGAGACGGGGTGCGTGGAGTCAGTACAGTTTGGAAATGATCATTTCCATGAATTCTGGTACAGGTATGTTCCCTGACTAAAGGTACTGGGATGTACCCCTGAGGGTACCACCACAGTGACAAGAGGGGTACTGCCCCAGTACCTTTTTTTCTGAGCGTGCACTCACTCATATCTAAAAAGAAGGACAGAAGCCTTACTTTTAGTGGTGCATAATATATTGGTGGCCCCTATATTTGCTCAATAAATTAAAAACTTTTGCTAAAATGAGTTCTGCTCTATTAAAAGGGGGATTTGAAGAGAGTTTAACAAAAACTGACAAAAGCCCCTCTTTTCATTTCTTTGTGGTATCGCTTAAAATGTCCATTATTATATATTTTACATTATATATATAGCCTGGAGACGATATTATATAAATATATCAAATAGTGTCAAATACATCAAGTTGGATGTGTGGACAAATAATACATAAAATAAAAACACACTTCCAAAATAAGATCTGGTAAACTAACTTGGTGACATATTTCTGCCAGTAGTGTTACCATCATGCCTGATATTATAAACAATGGCACTGGCAACAGCTGGTTAATAAACAGGTGAAGTGTGTCAACAAATGATGTCGCACTGCCTATTGAGAGACTAACGCGGAGTAGTTCATGTACCATGCTTTTCTTGCAGAGGGAAGATGGGTTCATTGGATAGCTTTGCATTTCTCTAAAAAAAAAAACACAAAATGGCTCAGAAGTTGAAAAGGGACACGACTGACCCCGGTGCTATGATGATGAAGCAATGAAATTAGTTATATTTGATATCCAAGACTGAGATAAACACTGTTCACGTGCCAAATGTATTAGATTTAGAAGATACAGTATGTAAGATTCGGGGATATGGAGACCTCTCTGGTGGAAACGTGTAATTGCACACGCTGTGCAGAAAAACACTTGTAACACCAACCCTCCACAAGCGGATGAAACTGAGACCTGAGCGTGTTGCAAGAGGATTCAGAGGAGAACTCAGTCAAAACTTGGTGAAGGCTGGTCTTCCGAGGGTGTATCTGAGCCTTGAAGATTGAGTGAAGCCTTGAAATGGAAAAGTCTAATAACTACAGAATCACAAAGAGGCAGAGAGCAGAGGACTAAAAAACTAGTTTGCAACAAATGTTCAGCTGAGGTACAGACACTGGCAAACACACTGAAGTCTTTCAGTACCACTAATCTAATTAGTTATCTAGAAACAAACAATCTATAAAAAGAACTTCAATTAAATCTATGTTTAATTTATGGCTTTGTTGTATGGGCATTGTATAGGTCCAGAAATCCTTTGAGAGTGCATCCTTTCTTACTTTCAATCTCAGTCAGGCTGCGCTGCTCCTTCTCTGTGTCCTCCTTTACCCTGCGCAGGTCGTCCAACTCCACCTTCAGGAACTCGCTTTCGCCCAGAGCCTGCTGCTTCAGGTGACTCTGCTCGGCTAGCTCCGCCTCCAACTCACTGACACGCCCCCGCAGCGCCTGACACAGACGGCCGCTCTGAGGCAGGCGGGACAGACCAGCGGTGAGTAACAGGTCTTTTGAAATCTACTAATGAATCATCTTCCCACACATTGTACCACATGAGATCGTCCAAATGCACCCACTCATGTCTTTCGCACCACTCTCTTCTCTACATCTATTTTTCTCATTCGCTCTCTCACCTCCAGTCTGAAAGACTCCAACTCTTCTTTCAGGGCCTGGAGCTCAGCAGTCAGCTGCTCTATAAGCCGGTCTCTGAGGGAACAGGAAGATATAAGGTGGCGTTCAGTGTTGAGGCCAAGTAACCACACAGCTCGTCCGAATACATAAGCTGGCCCACGCTCCAAATAGTTCAAGAGAAACAATGATACTGATTGTACACATGGAGGCGGTTTCCCCACACACAGACACGGCCTGGCGCTGGGTTAAATCAGGGATTTCCCAACATTTTTATCCTACAATCTCAGTGATGCCAAGAAGAATCACACCAGTTTTCATAACAGTGCAGTACCTTAACACTAAAGCACCACTTCAAAATATTGTTTTCTGAAAGGTTCACTATTAAGAAGCCTTTCCACTGTTGAAGCTACCCAACCCCAACTGGGGTCATTGACTTCCAGGCCAATTACACAATCAATCAATCAATCAATTTTAAAAAATGCCTGTTAGGCTATGACTAGAGTCCAGCATCCCAGATGTTCACATTTAAGACACTTCTACAGTCTAATGTCTTACTTGTCGTCTTTACGCATGCCGTTCTGACTGTTAAAGTTGAAAGGGTCAGTTGCAGCTGATGTGCCAAAGAGGTCATCAAACCTGCTCTCCACCGCACTCTAAATCAATAGAATCAAACCAAAAATAGCACTCATTAATAATGATAATAATAATAATAATAATAGTAGCATTTTATTACAGTAATTTTATAACAATCCCTAATTCTGAAGCAGAAACTGGAGCAACTATATTGGTTATGTGTGATTTGAAGATCAAATGAAAGAACACAAAAATAGTTCAATTAAAAGTTGTGGCTGTCATTTGCCATCATTTTTAATCCGGCTGTAATTAATATAGCAGCGAAGAACAGAAATGTGCATGTCACATAAACTTCACTGCGTAAGGCCTAATCTGTCTGATGCTGTGGGGTCTGTTGGCACGTCGTTTGATGCCTTGTTCTCTATGGCTGTCACCTGATGTCGAGCTGTACAAGAGCTCGGACGTGGCTGTTCTTCTCAACACCTGAACCAGTTTTGTCTGAGGTGAGAAACCTGTTGCTGTAATCTGAGGATTTTTGTACAAGCATAATATCTGCCTGCCACAAAAGTACACAGTACCCTGCCTCCCTGACCTTGTTCAACCAGCGCAGCTCAACAGCCATGTTTCTAGAACCATCTTATCTATGCTTGATACAATAAACGTAGTTTTAGGATACAACTGGTATTCGTTTATACTACGCAAGTGTCTGTGCAAGAGTTAATCAATAAATGAACGAAGGTAAATGAGAGTTTACTATCCCTGCGTGCTGCAAGCATGGTAAGACCGTTAATCATCACAGGACACGTGTCTATTTTAATTTTTTCCCTCATCTTTACAGATATATGTCATGTAGTGTCAAAAACCACATAAGCAAATCTTCAGACCACGTAAAAACTACGTCATTAAGCAAACCAGTTCCAGAACCACTGTCCTGCGATATCTTCATGGGGCCAAATTACATGAACTGGGGAAATTCATAACAAACAGTTCCAGCAAATGCTGGCAAATGCTGACCCAGACTCAGAACAAAACTACGTGTGTGTATGTGCACGTGTGATACCGGCAGGGGTGGGACGTCTGTATCTACGAGGTCATCCGTCTCCACCACATGCTCGCTCTCAGGGGACGATGCCTCGGCCGGGATCACCACCACTGGACTGATGTGCTCTGACAGAGCAGACGCCCTCAGGAAGTTTGGGGGGTTCTGGACAGAGGGACGAGGCACCAGACAAAAGAAAAGACAGATAGAAGCTACAGAAGTGGTTCAATCTCCCCAAAGATACCATCACAAAGAAAATCAGGGCTGCAGGTATTTGTCGGGATTACATAACTTCTTTCCACAGGAGGAGATTCAGTGATCTGCTTGGCAAACAGTGGCTTACCTCTGGAAGTTGTGGGATCTGAATCAGCCTTTTGAAATACTGCAGGTTACTGGAACGGTAGAATAGACTCTTCAGCCTACAGCAAGGGTTGGGGGTGAGGGTAGGAGAGTTGGAGACACACACACACACACACACACACACACAAAAGCATGAAGCAGCATGCCTTATGTAATTGTGCCGGCTCTAGAACAGCTCCCACTAGTATCACTCATGCATGAGATCAGGGCAGTGTTAATACATCTGTCTGAGTGTATCCAACAGGACGGTGTACAGAGACAGAGCTGATGGATTCACCAATGTTCTGAAGAAGTGGACTCACTTTTTAAATTGTTCCTGGAAGCGATCCCTGTGCCCCTGCAGTGTGTCTGCTGGAAGACCTGGAGAAGCCAGAAAGAGAGACCGTGTGAGAGGATGGGCACGGGTCTGTTTTCATGCATGTTTGTACTTTCAAACTTTTTCAAACCTGTCAGACAATAAGATAAAAATGTCGAGATTTCCGAGATGCTGGGCTTCTTCACTTATTTGTAATGTTATAAGAAATGGAAAAGCCCAAGAGCTAAAAAGGTTATGAGTTACTGAGGTTAAGGATCGGTCATAGTTGTGCCAGGGCTGTCAATTTAATGTGCTAACAGCTCCCGAAAAACAAATAATTAATGGCACTTTATTTTTATTTTGTAACATTTTTAATGCATTTGCCTAGTTTGACATTTCAAGCCATTCGTAGCTCCAGTCTGAAGCCCAGCTGCTCACGCACTGTTGCCCTGACTCTGCCTTTAGCCCTCTCATTCAAATGGACTTTAAATGGCACGAAGTTCAACCAAAAATATTTCCAGCAACTGTACCGCCTTGAGTTTGTTTACCTCTAATGTATGCTGAGTTTGAAGTATCAATTACAAGCAAAACACGCTGCTGATGCCAGCAATACCAGTAATGTTCGCGCTGGAGCGGGCCTCAGGGAAGCTATGCTGGACAATGCTCATGGGAAAACTTTGGATAAATCAACAACCCGCAAACTAACAGCACAGCAAAGTGGAAAGCTCTAGTTCTCCTCGGAACAGGACAGGAGGCAGCGAAAGTAAAAGAGCTATAGTTGCGGAGGAGTTGGAACATGCTGCTACCTGACACTGGTGATCAAAACTGAAGGTTGTGTTCAGCTTATTTTAATCTTCACCCTGAATTAATATGACGGTTCAACTTTGAAGGTAATCAGTACATTTTGGTGAACTTTTTGTATCCACTCAGTCATATTGTCGTACAGTCATACGCAAAGGTTTGGGTGTCTCAGGTGATTTTCTAAGTGGAAATAAGTTGACCCTCTATGGAGAACACACTTGTGCACAATTGCTGTTTATTTGCTGAATTTAAAAAATTAACCATAAAATGTGGCCTACACAAAGCTGCTACTTCGTATTTTTTCCCCAGTATGTTAAATTCAGCAAATAAACAAAAATTGTCCACTAAATTTTCCGGAAAATATCACATTTCAATATTTCAACATTTCAAAATATCACATTGTGTTAACTTATTTCACCTAGAAAATTGTCATTTGACCAATCTTGTGCAATCTTTTGCACACGACTGTAACTATGGGGAAAAAAAAGAAATGTTTTGGTAAAGCTGGTGCATGAAAAATGAACGTGATTAATCGTGATTAACCAGAAAAAAACAGGGCTGCACGACAAATCGTGGTGGGTTGGTTGATTTTCTGGTCAAATACACTTGATTCAACTCATCTGTTAACTGCCAGGATTAGTGGATGTGTTTGAATGGGGGGGGGGTGCTGTCATCCAGAACTGGAGTTGTGCCCCCCCTCATATAAATGAATGGCTTTACTTATTTCAATTGTTTATACACATTCAGGATTCAGTACAACACAGTTCATAGGGAAAACACAACCTCAGTGATTTAAACGTGCATGCTTGTGAGGCAGTATGTTTGACTGAGACTGTGCTGGGTTGACAGCAGGGGGCCTCACTCACAGGAATGCAACTTGAAGAGCAGTTTGACCGTGTAGTCGTACAGATGACTGCAGTCCAGGATGACTTGGATCAGAGGGGCCAGACGACATTGACCTGCAGCCGTCACTGACACTGACCGGGACATGTCCAATGAGCTAAACACTGACGACACACAGACACACAAAAGGGGAACAAGGCCTTGCATTTAAGCACACGACTCAAAAAAGACGACAAAGCTGCTCTTAAAAACGGTGACTAGAAATTTGTGTTTACTAATCTGAACGTTTCTGCACATCGCTGCTTCTTTTTCCACCCGTCCATAAGATTCCACGGCCCCTCATTCATATTCATCACCACATAACGCTCCCTTTCCCCCCCTCCCTCCTTCGTTCTCTCCCTCTCCCCTCCCTGATGCAGGTCCTATGAGACTCTGTTCTCTCAGCGTGCAGAGGTGTGGTTTCCTGTGCCAGGGAGCAGCGTTTTAGCCAAACACACACAAAGACACTCACAGACACATTTAGCTCTCTTTCTCCCGCCACTACAGACACATTCATCTCTCCATCTGGTGCACTACACACACACACACACACACACACACAATCAACACTGCAGCCTCAGTCTACACACAAACATGTCTTTATACAACGTCACATCATGAGGTCATACATACAGTGCAGTGAAAGAGACAGAGCACATTTCATTTTGCGGTAAAAATGGCCATAAAGATCAAGTCATTCATCATTTCTCAGGACAGATTTCTGGGGAGATTAGATATAAGATATGAGTCCACTTGTATGTGGAAGGAGAAAGCAGTTTCCAAAAACAGAGCTCAAAAAAATTAAGAGATGGGAATGAAAATGGGGCTCTTAACAACCACGCAAGACCTGGCAAAAGACCTAAACTGCCACCATCAGATAAACAGAACCTAAAGCTTTCATCTTTGAGAAGGGGGGGGGGGGGGGGGGGGGGGTAATAATAAAATAAATAAATAAATAAATAAATAAATAAAAATCAAGCCCCAGTCTTACTTAAAAAAAAAAAAAAATCCACAGCGGTTTCTGTCCATCCTTCCACTGCGGGAAGACAAATCAACACTACGGCTCTGAAAAGATGTGTAGCTGTCAAGACGGCATTACTGAGAAAAGGAAACAGATAAAAAGGGGAAGCATCTGCAAATCAAACTAAGAAGCTGCCGTGTTCTCAGAACCACCTTATTGATGTGCAAATATCAAAATGATTTGATTTCTGAGCTGCAATAAGCATTGGGGCAAAAACTCACCACCAAGAAACAGATTCAGCTCACACTCCAGGTAATCAAACATCTCCACAGTCAGCTGGAAGCTGGAATTGTTGGGAAGAGAGGAAAGTGTAAAAGAGGTGTAAGCCAGCATAACCGGACCCCCCACGAATAAAGACATCAAGCCCATTAGGGTATGAAGGCAAAGTCTGAACAATTCCAGGTCAAATCATTACGCTCACGTGTGCACCGTGCGAAACACACAACTCACAAGTTATTGACGTCATTCTCGCCTGCCTCTTCGAGCTGCCTGTTTGACATCTGAAGGTTGCCGGGGAAACGAGGATTCTAGGGTAAGAGATGGGAAAATGTGGTGTTTGATGTTTTCCAACTTGGCACAAAGACGAACAGCATAATTCAGCCCACCGTTTCCACTACTAAAGTAGCCATTGACTCAAAATATCATATGGCCAGAGTTGGAGGCTGAAAAAGATAAAGGTCAGTTTGACGATAACAAAAAAAAAAAAAGAAAAGATGACAGGATGATGTCCTCAGTGGACCTGCTCCACTCACTTTGATGTGAAACTCCATTTTGGTGATGAGCAGTTTGAGGTAGATGCTACACAGCTTCCCATAGCCTTCACTCAGATGGCCCTGGGCCATGTAAGGGTGCAGAGAGACAGAGAGGAAAAGAAAAAAAAGATATCAAAGTCAAAGACAACATCAAAGAGCTGCCAACAAACTCTTATGGTTAAAATACAGTGTGTGTGTGTGGGTGTGTGAAAAAGACACCGAGAGAGAGAGAGAGAGAGAGAGAGAGAGAGAGAGAGAGAGAGAGAGAGAGAGAGAGAGAGAGCGCAAGGGAGAGAGAGAGAGAGAGAGAGAGAGAGAGAGAGAGAGAGAGAGAGAGAGAGAGAGAGAGAGAGAGAGAGAGAGCAAGAGAGACAGAGTGAGAGCGAGAGAGAGAGAGACAGAGAGAGAGAGAGCGCGAGAGAGAGAGCGCGAGAGAGAGAGCGCGAGAGAGAGAGCGCGAGAGAGACAGAAAAAGAAAAAGACTGTGATATAAGGCTGATAGACTTGAGGGTAAGTTGCAGTGGACAGAGTGGGTGTGAGTGCGGATATATGCAAAAAGGGCCTAACAAAAGTAAAAAAAAGTTTGAGTCATTTTCTTCATCCCTCAGCTCATGGCGGTGACATCATAACAGGAAGAGCATTACAGCGCTCACAGGAAACATTTCTCCTGCCTCGATTCTTAATCGTCACCATCAGCAAATAACTAGAGGGAAATGACTAGAACACCCCCATAAAAAAACAGACTGTTCAGCATGTACCCTCCATCTATCCTTCCTCTAGACTGGTGGAGCAAGGCCGGTCCTCATACACTCCAACTGTAATAAGAGCCAGCACCGTCACAGAAAGACAAATCAATAACACTGAGACAACATTATGAAAGACTGTTAGGCTCACTAAAAGCAGGTCAGTCTAATGCTCTATTAAAGCAAAAAAAAGCTCAATCCATGTCATCGTTCGCTAATTAAAGCTTGTATGCCGTCAGCTGAGGTTAGAAGGGCTGACACACACACACACACACACAGCCCCGTCACGGAGCTGTCACTCATCACCAATCAACCGGCCCACTGACTGTCACTGACTGCAAATACAATAACACACGCACCCGACAGAGCTCCACAAAAGCCACATTCAACACGTAGTGGAGTGATCAGCAGGGGCAGAACTAACAGCAGCCTTTTCTAATCCAAAACAAAACACTTGATCATGTTCATCATAATGAGAGATCCTGACATCTGCACTGCGCAAAGTCTACCAACGCCTGCTAGGATTCAAAATGGGGGGAGAAAAAAAAACATTTAAATGAGCAACTCTCTGGTTATGCTTACCCACATCCTGCTCATATCGTTGAGGTCAGCCTTGTTTCGCACAGAGTCTTTAATAACCTGAGGAGAAGACACAGGGCTGGAGACATCACAGTGTACTGACAGGCTTTGGGGCCAGGAGGGCTAGTATGTGTTTTACATCAGTGGTCACCACCCCTGGTCCTGGTGATCTGCCTTGCTGAGGAGTCTCATTCTAACCACAACCTGTCAGACCTGTGAAAGAAATGCGTGCTCTACCTTTCAGTTACGCTACTCCTCTATCGTTTCTTGGTATAAAAGTGGCCGTTGATTTGCTGTGATCAGCTTATTTTTGACCATTTTATCATCGTTTGTGAACTTAAGTTTAATATCAATTTATACAAACTATCATGAAAAGAATGCTATAAATGCCTCGAATCGCCACTTGGTATGTGCCTTGTTTAAAGGCTTTCGACCTTTGTGTTGAAGGATAGTTGGGGGGACCATCAATTCAGGGTTCCCTTCTCTCTCGGTCACTGCCGTAAATCACAGGTCATGCGAGGCCTGAACGTTAAACAGTTGTACAAGGGGACAGCACATATGTATTGTCTGCCATTCAGATGTATCTAGTTTACACATTTGTCAGGATTAACACAACACTTCAAGGTGATCGGGTACAGATCTCGGACAATATCCAAGGAACTTGCTTAAAAAAAGTTGTTAGAGCTAGGAGGCAGCCAGGTCAGGGGACTGGGCTGCGAAGGTCAATCTGTAGCAGGTGGTTAGCATGACGGATGCAGGATGGAACCAAACTCTGCAGAAAAGCAGATCTCCAGGAGGAGAATTGGTGGCTACTGTTCTACCTGCACTACATCCACAGTTTATTAAGTGCTGCCACGTCATTTATGCATTCATGCACTGGAGGTTAGGGAACCTCGTGACCGGAAGGTCGCTGGTTCGATCCCCAGTGCCGACAGCACATGACTGAGGTGTCCTTGAGCAAGACGCCTAACCCCCAACTGCTCCCCAGGCGTTGCGGATTGGGCTGCCCACCGCTCTGGGCAAGTGTGTTCACTGCACCCTAGTGTGTGTGTGCTCACTAGTGTGTATGTGGTGTTTCACTTCACGGAATGGGTTAAATGCATGTGAAACATATTGTCAGTAACTGTGTCAGACACATCATCAGCTAAGCCTGACCATAGAAAAGCTTATCCATGAACAACGTCCCCCAAGTCAGAAGATCTACTCACATTTGGGTGGCCGTCCCTCAGCAGTTTGTGGAAGACGTGGCAGAACTTCCAGCAGAGCACAGCATTGCTGGAGAGTGGCAGGCGGTTTACAGCTGCCCAGAACGTGTGAGCCCCCTTCTCATGGTGAGTGCCCAGGATGCAGGGTGGGAAGCATGGTTAAGGATGACTCAGTAGGAGATTAGAACCTGCACCAAGCCTAAGCTCAAAGCTGTTAATCTTGGCCAGCTCCACAGGTAGCACCGGCGAACTCACTAGGAATGACTAACAAAGCCCCAAAGAGGGGAAAGTGGATTAACTAGTCCTCCAGGAAAACCATGTACTGAATTAGTGAAGGCTGATTATTTAACAAACAAAGTAGCGCTACAAGAGTGTCCAAGCTCTGGTCCTGCACGTCCTGAGACCTGGAGATTTCCCAGCTCAAACGGCACCATTAATCACCACGGTGCTGGACTCCAGGACCAGAACTGAACATCCCTGCTCTGATATATGAGGGGGATTTCTACAAGACTATTACACGTGCAAGACAACTGAAAATTTCATTCTCATAACCAAAAACAAAACATTCGCTTGGCCATATTAACATGTTGACTACCAAGAGAATTTTTTATCAGTATAGATTTTTGTTCTCCCTCCCCACAGTCCACTCCTTCCATTCACGCCAACTCTCCACTCTTTTACTCACTAGCACAAATAAAAGGATATTCCTGGCGTGCTTCTCTTTGACGGCGACCTCCTGTGTGTTGATCGCCTTGTTGATGCTCACAGCCTGTGCAAAAGACGGAAAAAAGAGGTTTAAGCATCATGCATTTCTCCCGCACAGACGAGTAAAACATTAACAAACAGGTCAGGAGTACTAATAGAGACGGTGCTGCTTCGCCTCGCTGTGAAGGCCTTGCTGAGCAAAATTCTACCACTGTGAGAGTCACAGAATACAAATGACTCTCAGCCCCAACAGTCGGCGACAGGTAGTGTTGCTTAAAGCTCTCATAGCTCCTAAGAAATGGTTTTCTGGCCTGGTAATACAATATGCTTCAACTAAGCACCAACATGCACACAAGGAGGGGCATTGTCAGGAGCTCTGAAGCTGAACAAACTAAAGAGAGACCTTTAGAGAGCCCTCAGCCATCTGTTGCCTCCACAGATGCTCCTCTAGTTCCTGCTCCCTCTCCAATGCTGAACATCAGCTCAGTGCACTTTCACAAGGTGTACACATTCAGTCACATCTGAGACGAAGAAGCACTAAAACAAAGTTTATTTCAAAAACATTCAGTCATTTTTTTACATGCTAGGTTGGTGTTTTCAGCTGGATGTGAAACCTCAAGCTCATTGACGCTGTCGTCACCCATCGCTGCTACAACATACGCTTGCTTAAGAGGACGAAGTCACGGAAGGTCAGGTGCATTTCTCAATCTCACTTCCTGCTGATGTTTAGCAACATCGGAGGCTCGCTGCTGAAGCCCTGTGACCTCCAGTTTGCAGAACATTCCTCAGTCTTGAGAGGTTTGGTTTCATTATGATTCCCAGGCACGAAGCTACATCCTTGGCCATCGTTTCAATATGAAACTCCCAGCTTGATCTACAGGGTTGGGTCCAGTCAATGTTGAAATTTATATCGGAGTACAGAGCCGCAGAAAAAGTAACCCTGACCACTGAAAAAGTGTCGATGCCACTATATTATCATGAATTAGGGCAGAGCTGAAATGATTTGCTTTGCAAATTATCCTTAGCAGAGATGATGTTTTTGTTCGGATTTTCAACTCGGTCAGTTGTGACCAAAAGTATGCTGCTTGGACGACGCCAGACTAGATCCAAGAAGTGTAATGAAACACAGCTGACAAGATTCAGGATTGGTTTTTAATGATGCTACAGGGACAGTGGGACAGGGCTCTAGAAAAACCAGAAGAAACTCGGCTCTGTTTTCCGATCCTCTGCCTCAGCCCTCGCTGCCAGACTCCCCCGCTAAAGGTGACAAGGCTAGGCTTTGTCTGGGCAAGATGGATTTGAGGGATAAGTGTCTCATTAAGTCGCAGCTGGGCTCTGGGGATTGGGGAAGAAGAGGACGTGTAGGGATGAAGAATAAGGGTGTTGGCCCTTGCTCCTGAACAAACAACTCTTGCATATTTGAGCTGCTGCAATTGTAGTTCCAGGCCTCGGCGATAAACTGACCTCACCAGTTCACGATCGAGCTCAAAACAGGCCGCACGTCTGACTGAACAGCAGACCCTGTTTATTTTCCTATCAGAGCACAACCTAAGCATGTTCATGTACCCTTTACAAGCACAACTCACCCATGAAGAGCAGATAAAGCCTGAAACAAAAGGGGGGGGGGGTAAGGAATCATAACTTATGCTTTAAGCTCTGGAAGGAGGACGGCAAAATATAGACAGGGCTGGAACTCGCTGCAATGGCTAAGCATCCCGTAAATCAATCAAACACTTTGGTACTGTTGGAATGGCTCCCTGTGCCAAAAGCAAGTGATTCCCACACAAGTGCTGCTCAATTTGTCCGAACGGAGACTTTGTCACCCATATGAATAAGAGCACTAGCTGCCAAAGGCTTCTGGCTTTCGCTCACTGGCCGCCAGGACCCATTATTGTTTAACACACTGGGTAGCTGAGGAGCCAAGACGATGGCTGATTAAGGAAATTAAGCTTGGAGGAGGAGAGAGAGGACGAAGAAAGTACGGTTGGTGAATTGCAGCGCAGCACTGTGACACTGTTCATTGTGGAGATGGACCATAAATCCCGACAATCTTTCAGGAGCACAGTTCAGAGTTTGGTGGGGAAGTGTGAAAAAAAATTGATCTGTTTCTTTGAATTGTGTTTGTATATATATTTATATATATTATACTAAGTTAAGCTAAGTGATACTTTTTTGATCCCACAAACAGGGAAATTCCACCTCCGCATTTAACCCATCCGTGAAGTGAAACACCACATACACACACTAGTGAACACACACACTAGGGGGCAGTGAGCACACTTGCCCGGAGCAGTGGGGAGCCCTATCCACGGCGCCCGGGGAGCAGTTGGGGGTTAGGTGTCTTGCTCAAGGACCCCTCAGTCATGGACTGTCGGCACTGGGGATCGAACCGGCAACCTTCCGGTCACAGGGCCAGTTCCCTGACCTCCAGCCCACGACTGCCCCACAATAATATATATATATATATATATAATATATAATATATGTTTTACATACATATATAAATATAAAACATTTAAAAAAATAATATAAAAATACAAAAATTGCAAATCCTTTTCAACCTATATTCAACTGAATACACTATAAAGACAAGATCCCAACTTCATTGGAATTGGGGTTGTGTGTGTGTGTATATATATATATATATATCTTTTTTTTTTGTTGTTGTTGTTGTTGTTGTTTTTTTTTTTTAACCGAATGCGATAAACCGAACGTTTAAAGAAATCACAACCCCAATAATCACCCACAGAGAAGCCAAGTGCATCATGAAGCTATGAAGTCATACTTAACACCCTGAAACCGCTTCACTTAAATACGCTGAACGGTTTCAGAAGGCGGCGCCGTGACGCCCTGCAACAGCCTGATCACTGAGATCATCTCGAAAGGAAATGACTAACATGACACTAAAAACCTCACAGTTCATCTCTCCACCAACAGAATGACTCTTAACGCCATCAGTGATAACAGTGGGTCATGCCATGGCTGCTTTATCGACACATTTCCCACGTCAGCCAAATAGATCCTTAATAGTGATGACACTGGAGCTTTTTATAAGGAGCAGGAAGAAAGCAAAATATGAGTGATGATCCACAAACATCTGAGCTTAGAAAAGGCTCCCTCAAATAACACAGCCAAGCGCACGCCATGAATCAAATCGATGAGATCAGACACGAGCGCTGGGCTCATGTATATGAAGCGCAGCTGTCCCTGGACGACCCGCATGCCTGGAAAGGAGAGCGTAAGAAGTCTTTTCAGAGCAGGTTTTCTGTTTTAACCCACACAGCTCTTAAAAGGAGTTCTAAAATACCGTAAGAAATGAAGACGTCGATCTAGAGCAGCTATGGAAATGACATTTAAACGATCTGTTTAACAGCTGCACATGTTAATTGTACAAAGTAACGTATGCGCCTGCCACAATCCTCATCTGGATTAAAAAGCTTAAGGGGAAAAAAGACACATAGGCTCCCACTAATGCACGGTTTAAGCCAGACTGACGAATTAAACACTATAATCATTACTGCGAAGACCGACTCTGATATATGGCGCTATCTGTAAAAGACTGAACGCTGTTGTTGTTTTGACTCCAGCACACGGGATCTGAAATTAAGCGAGATTAAAGTGCAGAACGTCAATGTTATTTCCAGGGTTTTCACATCAACACTGAGCGAACCATACAGCCCTTTTCATATATTATCAGAAGTACATTCGGCAAGAATAGCTGCTCATAGCTGCTCTGCGGCCAGTTGTTGGTTATTGCATCATTACTTCGTGCAAAACTGAGCAAAGGTCCAGGATTGAGGTGAGCAATTTGGTTATAAATGTGTTATTAAATATTGTTCTGCCTTTTGGCAATAGGTGATGTTTTAATATTTATGCATTCCATCTGAAATGGCTTAGAAGAGTGATTTTACAGCCTGAAGCACAACAAAGACACACGGGAATAAAACAAGTTGGTGCCAAGCATTTTCAAACTGTAAAGAGACACAAACAATGAGAAAAAAAAACAAAACACGCACAGTATGTAATTATAATCCCTTTGCGCTGCAGGGAGTTCTTTAAGACGCCGGGATGAAACCTTTACTCTTCCCGCCTGTCGGGACGCTGTATTTTTCCCCGTCACTCTGATCGCGATGCAGCGTTAGGAATCTCTCCTGTATGCCTGCCTGAATGCCCTGCTGTAAGCAGAATAGTGGCCTTGTCCATAGTGTAGCTGTGGTGATGAAGACGTAAACAAAATAATCACGAATACATTATAAATAGTCAGTACATCACACCTCCCTGGTCTAGAGGTTCAAGACGCGCAACTGGCATTTGGGGTCTCCTGTCTCTCAACCAGACAGACAGAGTGTTAACGTCACTAGAACAGAACCGAGCAGGACCGAGCAGAACCGAGCAGATACATTCAAAACGGTTCCGGCTGATGCAAATTTCTGCTCTGTGGCATGTTTTCTGTGACTTCCTGGGACCCTGCTTAAAATGGATCCAGTGCGATAAAAACACTGAACTGGTCAGCAACAGGAAGTGTAATGACTGAGGGCCACTCTCAGCTTCCTGTCTTGGCACACCCAATCCTGCCAATTTCCTGCTGTCGAAAGAATGCCTGGCTGTACCCATGGTCCTACACTGGAGTGGCACAGCCAATCCAAACAATCCACTCTGATCCAGCTCTCCTTCTGAGAACTCGTGCCCCCCCCCGCCCCCTTTAAGGTGGCCTGAATGGTCAGCTTCCATCCAGCTGAAACACACAGACAGTGCAGATAATGAGTGAGGTAGCTGTCTGAGACTTTGGCTCTCAAGCTCATGCGTAGGTGCAGTACTGAAAGACCTAAAAATAACCCCACGCTTCCTGAAACTCCCCTCCGTTCATACAGTAACATCAGCCAGGCGCTGCAAGCCCGCGTTCTGCACAAACAAGACCCACAAACTCAAGATGATAACAACATCATTACCCCGCTCCTAACACACACACACACACACACACACACACATTTCTGCTTTGTCAGACACACAGCTTTATTGAGCTGCGGGCTCAGACTGCAACTGAGCCATTAGTCTTTTTTTTCCTCTTAAAAGTTTATTTTAGCCAGTACTCTCTCCAGCTACTGCTCCACCCCTTGCAAAAAAAAGGTCACTCCTCTGAAAGGCAGCTGCTGTGTTGCTAAGCCACTCTCCCCTTTTAAAAGAGCATTTTACAACTTACTCACATCGGACTCAAACATCCGCTCGCATGGAACACTCAGTCAACACCTCATTAGGCTTCTGGAGTGGAAACATACAACGGACCATCCACGCGGTCGGGTCAGACGCTTCCACTGGTACTATAAATGCGAACGCGTCTGCGATGCCGGGCTGAGAAGTTCTGGAATATGGACCTCTCTGGGTCCACATGCAGTGAGGCTGAGCATCAACTGCAAGAGCCTTAAAAAGCCTCATTGGTCTGCCGAACAAATGCGAACATGTGTGAACGCTGGACAATTTACACAGGAGGTCTGATAGAAGGACTACCAGGCACCTGAGGAGTCTGCTCGATTACGTTATATGGCCGGGGGGATCAAGTCAGAGGAGCCAGAACATGATAATGGTGCCATAATGGACAATAAACCATGTGGGTCACTTTTATGAGCTTGCAAAGTAGGAGGCTCTCTAAAGTGCAGGGGTGAGGGGCTATTCTTTAACCCAGATCCTTTTTGTATGGCAGGAGGAGTTTCTAAAGACACAATCCTTCAGCGGGCCCTGAAAAGATCTACACAAATGACATCTGGGTCAAACGCAATAACCTACTAAAGGAGTACGTGGCACACATCGGTGAAAAAAAGAGAACTGACAGAAAACAAGATGTTGTCCGCATTTAACCCATCCGTGAAGTGAAACACCACATACACACTAGTGAACACACACACTAGGGGGCAGTGAGCACACTTGGTGGGCAGCCCTATCCACGGCACCCAGGGAGCAGTTGGGGGTTAGGTGTCTTGCTCAAGGACACCTCAGTCATGTGCTGTCGGCACTGGGGATCGAACCGGCGACCTTCCGGTCACAGGGCCAGCTCCCTAACCTCCAGCCCAAGACTGCCCTGGGGGGCAGTAGTGGTGTCATGCTGACCGAAATTGGTCCCGAACGCATTCTGAAACAATCAGGATGTGGCGACACATAGCAAACGTTCCATTAAGACCTGCCTGCAGCTTCAGACATGGTTTCAGACATGGAGGCTGGTCATTTCTGGCACTGTAGGTTCATTTCCACACAGGTTCATTCTCACTGAGTTCAAAGCCACATATCAATCAAAGGGCACTTCAGACAAGCTACTTAAAAACAGAGGGGTAAGATTTACTGGACCTGAATCTTCAGCACTGGACATGATTCTCCAAAATCTTCAAGATCTGACTCAGCTCCACAGAAACCATATCCAGTGAGGATCTCGTGCCTGCCAGGACTTGTTTTCATACCGCTGTCGAGCAACGCGTGACAAAAGTAACTGCGAGGAGCCACAGAACGGACAGAAAAGTGAACAGCCTTGAGTGAGACATGCGGCAAACTGACTCAGAACAAGTAAAACAAAAATAAATAAATAATTTTTAAAAAGACTCAGCACAGTCTACAGCTCAGAGACACTGTGCACCCCCACCCAAATCAGCGACTCACAAAAGCCAGGTCTGATCATGGAAATGCAGATTAAGTGACCCATATTAGTCCCACAACGGGGAAATTTCACCTCCGCATTTACCCCACCCGTGAAGTGAAACACCACATACACACTAGGGGGCAGTGAGCACACCTACCCAGAGCGGTGGGCAGCCCAATCCACAGCGCCCAGGGATCAGATGGAGGTTAGGCGTCTTGCTCAAGGACACCTCAAGTCACGTGCCGTCGGCTCTGGGGATCGAACCGGCGACCTTCCGGTCACAGGGCCAGATCCCTAACCTCCAGCCCACGACTGCCCAGTGCTTGGTCTGAGGGCACCACACAGCATCGGCGGACAGGCAAACCTGTGTGCATCCTAAATTCCCTCTGTGGAAGGCCTGGAAGGCACGGCGTTGGCATGCAAAGACTACTGGCGCAGGGCACGGAGGTGGGGCGAGGCGAGGCGGCTTAAGCTCACACAGAATGAGGAACTAGGTTAGTCTCTCACTGCACCTGCTCTGGAGCTTCACAGACTACCAATGGACCAAAGAGGGGTTGAAAAAAACGGGGGTCCAACCGTTATAGTTCACTGGACGTGCACAGCCCGTTGAACTCTGGGTGTCACTTCCACACACACACACACACACACACACACACACACGCTCCAACAGCCCATAGAAAGGCTTAAAGAGGACCTGGAAACTGATCCGGACCGATGATTCCAGAGAGAGGAGGTAAGGAGATGATCAAAAGCAAGACAACACCCCCCTGCAGAGACGAGGAGCCCAGAGAGGAACTTTCATTAGCAGGCGACCAACTAACCAACCTAGGCGGCGAGTTTCTCTTCACAAAGGAGCAGTTTTCCGCGAAGGCTGCTCATCAACACGGCCGCATCCCCACCACAGCAGACAACACATGCCCCCAACACCTCCACGCTGCACGAACAAGCCCCCCGCTCACGGCGGAGGGGGAGCGGGGAGAAAGACGCCGAGCCGAACCGCACAAACGCGGGCTAACGGGCTAGCGCCCGAGCGGCAACAGCTCGGCTCCGAGGCAGACCTAACGGTCCAGGCGGCGGCGGCGGCGGCGGCGGCGGACGACTGAGGAGCCTGCACCGCACTAACGCGCCCGGAGACACCGTTACTAGACAGAGACACGCAGGGAAAGTCGAGGGAGTGTTCCGCAAAAACCCTCTACCGCTGCCTCGGAGCTAACAAAGCTAAGTTACATTTAGCTCCCCAGCAACCTACCATTTTACTCAAGTCCATAGTTCAACAGGAGAGAGGTGATGGAAGCCGAAGCCGAAGCCGAAGCCGAAGCGACCGGCCGTGCAGATCGGAGAGAGCGGCGTAAACGAGGGCGAGAGCGGCCGCCCCGCTGTGGGAAAGCGGTAGGGGGAGGCTCCGTTAACTCAACATGTGTCCCGATTTGGTAGCGAGCTTTTGCTTTCTCGTTCCCTCCGCGTCTCCTTTCCCTCCCCTCTTCCTCCTCCTCCTACTCTCCCACCTCTTCCCCTTTCTCTCTCTCCCTTCCTTCCTCCTTCTCCTCCTCTTCCTCCTCTTCCGAGGAGCCGGTAGGCAGCGCGGCTACTCCTCCGCCGTCCCGACCTGCACAGATGTAGTAAAGAACGCTCGCAGGCAGACGGAGCTGTCGAGAAAGGCTCCGAGCACAGGAACATCTCCCGGGTTCACAAGCTTCTCAGATCGCCTGTCAGCACGGGGGGGGGGTGTACACATATACACACACACACACACACACACACACACACACACACACACACACACACACACTACTACAGCAACTTCTAAACAACACGGAAGGGGAATCCCACCAATATTTCCAAATGTCTGGACATTTCAGCCTTGGAGATGCAAACAGTGATTCAGAGCGGTTTGCAAGAAGTGGTTAATCGTAGAGAAGCTTACAAGACTGCAAATCATGATGCAAACTGGTGGTGATGAGAACCAGGAGACACAATGTCTGCAGCACAATAGTCATTTTACTCATTATCCAGAGCCTATCTTCTTCTTCTGGGGGGTTATATGGAATGCTGGTAATGGTGAAACATTCACAAGTCTGGAGGGGGGGGGGGGTTTAATTTCCTTACCGTGAAATGAATGGACTCAAATAAATTGATTAAAATAATTTAAGCCAAAAACGTCTCACAAAAACCACCGTAAAACAGTGCGTCAGACATCATAACTCCCCATTAAATGTTTACGGCATTTGGCTGACGCTCTCATCCAGAGCGACTTACAATTTGATGATTTTACACAGGGAGGCCAAGGCGGTGTTGGGAGTCTTGCCCAAGGACTCTTATTGGTATAGTGTAGGGTGTTTGCCCAGGTGGGGATTGAACCCCAGTCTACAGTGTAGAAGGCAGGGGTGTTAACCACTACACTAACCAACCACCATTACACGTAATAACTTTCTGTTCTGGAGATTTCAGAGGGATTCAACTCTCCAGACGTCTGGTTCCTATCACCACCACTGTGAACAGTTCTGACTCGGCCAGTTTCTCTAGAACAGAGCGCTTCACACCAAACCGCTCCGAATGACTGTCTACATCTCAACCGTTTATGTATGTAGAAGTTTTGAAAAATCAGTGGAGGTTCCCTTTAATCCTGAACAGAGACCTCTATGGTTCGAGGCGTAGTTTATTTGTTTGTATAGTCATTTCGGTTGATGTTTACCTTCCTGAGCAAGTAGGGGTGGGCTATCTGCAAAAAAAAACACATCACAGTACTTCAAAACAGTTTCACAGGGGATTCACAGTTTTTCTGAAGTTTAATAAGTTGAAAAAAGTTGTGACATAAAAAAAAAACAGGTCCGATTCTGCCCTTTTTCTAATGAACCATGCAGTGTTGCTGAAGTACTGACAATATCTGATATATTCAATAAATACACCACAGTGATGCCATTTATACAATGACAGATGATGTCGTATTGCCTCCCTATAAGACCATTTCCTGCTCGTTCCCATCGTAGTTATGAACATGTAGGTACGAATTCCTCTTTTAGTTCTAATTGAATTGTGATAGGCTGGTGAAAGCATCTGCATTGCTCGCACTTTTGAGGTTTAGCACCTTAATTTTAGCCCGAAAGAAGCCGGTAGAGAGACAAAAACATCGTGCGAACACAACACCGCCTTCATCAAACTTCAGTTCCTGTGCTGATAGAGGCTGCGTGTCTTAAGAAGCTCCACTGCAGTTCTCCAAGTTACTGAATACTTCAGCTGGGTTTTTTTTGACCCGCTACTTTTGTGCCGAAGTTGTTTTTAGAAAGCTACTTTTACGTGAGTCATTTTACTGAAGCAACAATCATTTTCTTGAGTACTGGTTTAAGCTCCTGTGCCCACGTCAGGTATTCTGGCTGCACAGACCCAAATCTAACAGGCCTACAGTGAACCTCTCCTTCATGAACCCAATTTTACAGGCTCTATGTTTACACTGGGAGGGGGGGAGAAAACCCTGTATCCATGAAATAGTGTTTCAATGTCACAATTTTGGTGAAGGGCGCCCCCCTGTGGCTGCTTTTTAAAGTCTTGTGTGTTCCAAGTCTACCTTCATGAATCATTTAAGCAAATAGGTGCTCAGGTAAGGAGATCTCTAGGGGTAAAAAAAAAGAGAAAACGTGCACATGATCCATAACAGAGCCCTCTGGTTAACAGGCAAAGACTCCGGGTGTGATGAGGTGATCATTTCAGTGCTCACTATTAGCTTCACTAATAGG
Organism: Pygocentrus nattereri; assembly: GCF_015220715.1. Classification (NCBI taxonomy): domain Eukaryota; kingdom Metazoa; phylum Chordata; class Actinopteri; order Characiformes; family Serrasalmidae; genus Pygocentrus; species Pygocentrus nattereri. The sequence continues at coordinate 38,966,017 of NC_051227.1, read as the reverse complement.
CCACACCTATTTCCACTGAGCACTGAATCTAGCTGGAGTCATTCATTATCTGACTACTTTGTCCACTGTTTGTCTAGAGCAGGGATGATACGATATACATATTAATAGTGATTCAATTCTATACAGGCTCAGGAAACATTCACTGTGAACCAAGTACAGTAAGATTTTCTGCAGAACGTGTGACGTCAGACATGCTGCCATAAACTGTCAAGGTTTCCACTGTTCTATTGAAAAAAACACCACGATATACAAAAATAAATAAATAAATAAATAAAGAAAACTCGCCTGCACAGGAGACATTTCAGCTTTGCTTGTGTTTACACGTATTTGTTTTCAAGTTGCTTCTTTTGGGGTTATAATGTTTACATCAGCCTGCTTCGGAAATCGAACAGAATAAATAAATGAATAAATGAACGCAAAATAAAAGCCGGCGTATCTTTTCTTTACATCTGTGTCAAAATTGTATCGTATAGCGGCGCAACAATGTATTCTGGTTTCTCAATTCTTAAAAACCTCTTCAAAGTATGTGGCACCAAATATAGCCAGCCATGATCATTATGTTTTAGTTGAGCAATAATTGGTACGGCGCGGTGGCGTGGTGGGTAGCGCTGTCGCCTCACAGCGAGGGGGGCCTGGGTTCGATTCCCCAGCCGGGCGACCGGGGTCCTCTCTGTGTGGAGTTTGCATGTTCTCCCCGTGTCTGTGTGGGTTTCCGGTTCTCCGGTTTCCTCCCACAGTCCAAAGACATGCAGTCAGGCTGATTGGACGTGCTAAACTGCCCCTGGGTGTGAGTGACTGGCTGTGTCTGTCTGTCTGCCCTGCGATGGACTGGCGACCTGTCCAGGGTGTATCCTGCCTTCCGCCCGAAGACTGCTGGGACAGGCTCCAGCCCCCCCACCCCCCGCGACCCTGACGGAGAAGCGGCTTAGAAGATGGATGGATAATTGGCATATTAATAAATAATAATAATAATTTTCTTGTTCATTGTTTGCGGCTATTAAGATGCAAGGCTGCACCGTCAAATCAACACACACTCACATGTTTACAGTTACGGAGAATTAATAGAGTTAAGCAAAACTACACGTTCACGCGAGTGAAAATCATCTTCATTCTTCCATCATAGCCAAAAACATTAGCTATTTAACCAACAATTAAACAACCATTACTCAGCCCTGCCCTGTAAAACTTGATTTTGATCTCTTATTTAACCCAACTGACGCCTGCTTGGGGGCAATGATGTAATAACTGTGACTGTGACCTTATAACCTTACGTTGAGATCAGACAGACGTTTACATTTGACCGGTATTTGATGATTTTGATATGTATTGTACTCCAGTGGAGCAGAATGTTTCGGCAACACCAGGCAGCTGCGTGATCCTTCTCATAAATGTTTATGTAGCAACATCAGTTTCAGCAGATATGTACATGAAGATTATCAGATATCAGCATCGGCCCACGATTCCCTCATTGGTGCATCCAAAATAAACAATAATTGCAGGATAAATAAAAAAAGACTAAAATAAAAGTGGTTAGAATAGCAGGAGAGAAAAGGGGAAAGAAGCAGCTTCGCAAAACAAAGCAGGCTCTTCAGCGGCCTGTCACACTTCTCCTGCTGGTACGGTGTGGAGGGCCTGCTGGGGCTTTTTCCTCGCAGACACTACATCTGCCACATACATAGTCCGTCACTTTAATCGCAGCACAGTGTCAATGACTCATTCTGTACACACACACACACACACACACACACACACACACACACACACCAGACGAGGCACAACAAAAAAGAGCAGCACGAGAACACAAGGTCACAAACAACCTGAAATACACACACACACACACACACACACACACACACACACACACACCTATGTACTGTAAGCACTGAAACAGCTCATCAGTCTCTGTGTAAGGAACAGTAATGACATCATGGTAGAGATGATGGCCTTGAGCAGGACAGATAAACACTGAAAACCACACAAACGATCCCGAGACGAGCCAAACTAAACCTTTACACTGTTCTTTTACACGGAATATCGTGTAACAGTGCACCGCCTAATAACTTCACGCCATTAGTTTTGCTTTTCCACCTGCCCAACATTTCAGCTTCTATAAAAGCAGCCCACACCCTACAGACAGAGTCTCCAGCTGTTCAAACTCACTTCTTTTCACCTTTTAAAGTCCAAAACAAAAAGTTCCACAGCATTTTCCCAGATCAAGCAGTGCTCTAACTTTATCCTGTGGAGCCAAAAAGACGTAAAGATAAGCAGGATTTAAATCGGTACTACAATACTTCAAAAATAGGGCTTAAAAAGAAAAAAACAATAATTTAAAGAATGTAACAAGTTACAGTGATGCCCAAAAGTCTGAGACCACTTAGAAAATCCGGTATTTTTTACTGATTCTACAGTATTTAATTGAACTTATGATACAATATGAAAAAAATATAGCATTAAATTAGAAAGGAATGCAGAAGCACTCTCACCAGTGGTCTAAGACTTTTTGACCCCACTGTACACTCACCTGCCACTTTATTAGGCACACCTTGCTAGTAAAAGACTGGACCCCCTTTTGCCTTCAGAACTGTCTTAATTGTTCGTGTCAGACTTTCAACAAGGTGTTGGAAACGTTCCTCAGAGATTCTGGTTGGTTATTTGAGTTCCTGTTGTCTTTCTATCATCTGGAACCAGTCTGCCCGTTCTCCTCTGACCTCTCACATCAACAAGGCATTTTCGTCCACACAACTGACGACTCACTGGATGTTTCCTCTTTTTCGGACCGTTCTCTGTGAACCCTAGAGATGGTTGAGCGTGAAAATCCCAGCAGATCAGCAGCTTCTGAAATACTCAGACCAGCCCGTCTGGCACCAACAACCACGCCACGTTCAAAGCCCCTTAAATCCCCTTTCTCCCCCGTTCTGATGCTCGGTCTGCACTTCAGCAAGTCGTCTTGACCACCTCTACATGTCTAAATGCAGCCGTGTGATTGGCTGATTAGCTAATTGCATTAACAAGCGACTGAACAGGTGCACCTAACAAAGTGGCCGGTGAGCATATATGCAGTACACAAATAAGCTCGGTCACTTAATGAGAGGGTGGGGTTGTGGCACCTTTCTGGTGGGTCAAACATCCTCAGAGTCTGCATATTAACCATCTCCTAGATAGTTGCACAATCCCCCCCCCCCCATCTCCAAATGTAGGCGATCAGCCAAGACATTTTTAGTGTCTAGAGCTGGTTTCTTTATCGCTGCCTAGTTCTGGAGTTACAGTTCTAATGTAGTTAACAAGTAACAGAAGCTTAGTCACTGCATATCTAAATCAGGACACACGTTACCTCAAACCACTTCAAACTGTTAAGAAATCTCAAATGCACACCGTTTCTGACCCTGACAGCTAAACAGAGGAGAGGCCTGAATTTTGTTTGGTCATTTTTGCAGAGAGCATCCAGTTAGAGGGTGTTATAAGGGGTGGGCAATAGAGCAAAAATATTACATCGCAATACTTTTTTTTTTTTTTTTTAAACCTGTCATGTCTGGCCATTTTTTATTTACTTATTTTATTTGTTTTTTCTCTTTCTTTTTTATTTATTTATTTATTTCTATTTATTTATTTACTTATTTAATTATCATTATTATGATTTATTATTATTAGTATTATTATTATTATCTTTTTTTTTTTTTCCCTCTTTCCTCCCTTCTTCTCTTTCTTTCCTGTCCTCTTTTTTATTGCCTGTCAGGCCTGGCCAAACAAATAAAATACAAACTTTAACAAGAATAGGCTTTAGTAACCTATAGAGCTTTTTCTTGTGAAAACAAATAAGTTTGGTACATCAGTACATTCGGATTAGCATTCCGATACAAAATAGAAGCTGTTGTGGCACAAACAAATAAACTATGATTGAATGTTTTACAAACCGCACTAAATCCAATTAAACAGACTAGTTATGCAAGCAACATTGCTAGGCAGTGTTTTTAAAGTACTGACAATATCCACATATCGCTCGGCAAAGTGCACTGTGGCATAATTTATCAGAGTAATGAAACAATATTTTTTAAGTGATACTTTTTTGATCCCACAAACTGGGAAATTGCATCTCTGCATTTAACCCATCCGTGAAGTGAAACACCACATACACACTAGTGAATACACACACACACACACACACTAGGGGGCAGTGAGCACACTTGCCCGGAGCGGTGGGCAGCCCTATCCACGGCGCCTGGGGAGCAATTGGGGGTTAGGTGTCTTGCTCAAGGACCCCTCAGTCATGGACTGTTGGTGCTGGGGATCGAACCGGCAACCTTCTGGTCACGGGGCCAGTTCCCCAACCTCCAGCCCACGACTCCCCCCAAAGGCCACGACTGCCCCCAATATGGTCATATTGCTCAGTCCTAGGGTGCAAGCTTCCATTACTTATTAGCTACACTTGCATTCAGCGCAAAAGACGGCTTCAACACCAAGCTGATTAATTAGGGATGAGGGGGAAAATGATATTTCGCTCTAGCATCACTTTAACAGAGAACTGGAACTGGTGTCCTTGTTATGTGCTGGAGACTCTAATCGGGCTCTGTTGAGTCTACAGTAGCCGTATTCGATAGTGGTTTTGATCTGGGTGTGGCGCTGCAGAGTACGCAGTTGGCTACCACCCATGCACAGGATTTTTTTAATCCACTGCCAGAGTACTGAGGCCCACAGGCCAGGGCCTGCACTTTCTGCTGTATCAGGACTTTGTGTGCATTCTCTCCCTCTTTCTCTACCCCTGACAAACGCCCTCTCTACCCCTGCAGCACAGCAGTACAGTGGGACAGGAATCAGAGTAAGAGCACAGGAAACAACAACAATACTGTTGGAATGACCCGAAGACAATGGAAAGCAAAACACCAAATGTCAGGGAAGAAAGAATAGAGGAAGAGAGCGGGTGGCGTGTGAAGAATGGCTGAATTTGGTGAGACCACTGTTCAGAATCAATCTAATGTTCTCAGATTAGGGCTGTAACAAGTAAACGGATTTTAAAAACTATTTTTAGAGCTCTAGAATGCTCTGTTTACAAGATTAGGGGTGAGTAATGTAAGTGATACCTTTTTTTTATCCCACCAACGGGGAAATTCCACCTCCACATTTAAGTGAAACATTACATGCACACACACACACACACACACACTAGGGGGCAGTGAGCACACTTGCCCGGAGCGGTGGGCAGCCCAATCCACGGCGCCCGGGAAGCAGTTGGGGGTTAGGTGCCTTGTTCAGGGACCCCTCAGTCATGGACTGTCGGCACTGGGGACTGAACCAGCAACCTTCCGGTCACAGGGCCAGTTCCCTGACCTCCAGCCCACGACTGCCCCAATATGTTACTGTCATCATGATAAACTGCATCACAATATCAATAGTTCATCTAGAACACTAAACAACCACACGTATTACGAAAAGCTCGACACGTGTACTTTTAAAAATCTCTAAAACAGTGATGTGTTGAAATGAAAATCCCTGACCAGAACTAAAGCTTAGGACACACTCAGCTGGACACCAGAACTGACCACCAAGACTGATTCTTTAGTCCATAATTTGCTGTTTAATTTATATGTTTGAATTAACTTAATAACACTGACCATGCTTCGATGGGAAAGAGAAATGAGAGCATAAGAGGAGTAATTTAAATGTGAAAAACCTGCTACGCAATATTAAATAAGTCGTAAAATGATGAAAACTGTATTCCTTGATTGTTTTGACTGGCTGTAGAGCTCCCACCTAGCAGCCTGAGGTTTCTCCAGCAGGGGCCGCTATAAGCGCGCAAACTTCTGACGAACAGGTTTGCAGTAACAGCAGTCAAGACGAAAGGTTAAAAGTTCATCACCACACAATACGACGTTACTCGGTAATATTTACGTGTTTTATATTAAACAACCTCATTAAATCAGTTAATGCTAAAAAGCATGCAAGCTAAAGACGGTAGTAAATGCTGCCGCAGCGGAACGAGTGTCCACTGTTGAACTGCTGTAAAACTGAACGTGTGGCTGCTGATCAGCGCAAGAGAGCAAAGGAACAAACAGTGAGCGCCTTTACCTGAAATTAATAATCTGATCAAATCAAAAATCTGAACTTAATAATCATGATAATCAAATTACTGCAGTTATCTGATTATCCTAACGGTCACGTGAACAGCATCCCCCGATTTCTTCGATCGGAGGAAGGACTTTTGACCAGAAAATTTTGGGAACCATAATTTGCAGTAACAGTGGTGTACAATAACCCCATAACCCACAAAATAATAAGTGACTGGACGTCGGCCCATGAAGCCATTATCGTGTTATATGCATTCGTTTTCCCCAATTGTCCGATTTTTCCTCCTGCTCCTTTTTCGCCCGTTAATAAACCTGAGATAAACCTGAGATAAACCAGAGATAAACCTGAGATAAATCTGAGATAAACCTGCGATAAACCTGAGATAAATCTGAGATAAACCTGAGATAAATCTGAGATAAACCTGAGATAAACCTGCGATAAACCTGAGATAAATCTGAGATAAACCTGAGATAAACCTGAGATAAACCTGCGATAAACCTGCGATAAACCTGAGATAAACCTGAGATAGATCTGAGATAGATCTGAGATAAACCTGCGATAAATCTGAGATAAACCTGAGATAAACCTGCGATAAACCTGCGACAAATCTGAGATAAACCTGCGATAAACCAGAGATAAATCTGACATAAATCTGAGATAAACCTGCGATAAACCTGAGATAAACCTGCGATAAACCTGCAACAAATCTGAGATAAATCTGAGATAAACCTGCGATAAACCTGAGATAAATCTGAGATAAATCTGAGATAAACCCGAGATAAACCTGCAATAAACCTGCGATAAACCTGCGATAAACCTGCAATAAACCTGCAATAAACCTGCGATAAACCTGCAATAAACCTGCGATAAACCTGCGATAAACCTGCAATAAACCCGAGATAAACCCGAGATAAACCCGAGATAAACCTGCAATAAACCTGCAATAAACCTGCAATAAACCTGAGATAAACCTGCGATAAACCTGCAATAAACCTGAGATAAACCTGCAATAAACCTGCAATAAACCTGCGATAAACCTGCGATAAACCTGCGATAAACCTCAGAAAGCTAAATATCATGCAACAAATCATATATGACGAAAACGCCTTTAAGTATAAAGATGTTACATTTCATCCGCATCACCCGTCCTTACATATGATGCATGAAGTCACAGCAGATGACCCAACAGGAAGAGTTGGGTGGGGGTGGCTTTTATGATTTTGTTCGGTCATAAAAGAAAACGGTCAATCATCACAGGGACAGAACTGTCACTGATATTGACGCAACGTCACAGCAAAAATAAAAACACAGAAAAAAAGCAGTCAGTCGATTAATTGAATAGTAGTAATCAATAACGTCTGCATAATCAAATAAGCTCTGCACATACATCATTTGCTAACTGTTACTACGATGTTCTTTATAATGACCGCAAAGAAGGACAGAACATCTCAATAAGCCTTCTGAATGTTCCTTATTGTGTGGTGGGCATCCTGACCAGCTACAGATGAATCAAAGTACTCCTGTAATCCAACAGAAGCTCATTATTTTGGTCAGAATAGTGACACATACTCAACTATATCATAATGCTTTTTCAATAATGTAAAATACTGCCAGGTGTTTTACAAACACATGTAATACACACAGAATATAATTGCAATGCTGGTTTTTACTAACAGCCTTAGATCTATTCGTTAGTTGCAGTCCGACCTCACACTACAAGAGAGACTGGGGCACAGCACAGATACAGGCCGAGGTTCTGGGACAGGGACATGGGAACGTGGCCTCTGAGGATAAGCTAAAACAGTGGGAGTACAGCGAGATACGGGTGTACTTGAGCGTAGAAATAGAACGGCCTAAATTAGCCTGGTGGCGTTTCGTACGAAACCTCTTGCAGCCAAATGAAAGTTGAACTGATGAGTAGTTTAGGCTGGTAAACACTGCAGGGACTGAACTGCAGGACACAATGCAACCGATTCGCAAGCCACTTCTATTCTGAACTGCGGCAGCGCAGCGGGAAGAAGTCCCTTCTGTCCACGAGGAATCCAAGGACTGTGAAGTTCGGCTGGCCGGATGCCGCTTTACTCAACCAGGGCCACAACAAAGATCCCCTGCCTGAAGCTCTTTCCCATAAACCCTGTGCTTTCTAACACCCAGCCCACAGGGCCAACCACACTCGTCTCATTACAGAGCACTTGGCCAACACCCTCTCATTTGACTAACATCACACCACAGAGGGCCCAGCAATGCACACACGGAGAGAAAGGAACAGGGATGCTACAGGAACAGGAGGAGACGTTTCCTTGAACAAAGCCAAGCGATAGCACTCACTGTAGATTAGAACAGAGACATGCTATGACTATATGGATATGTTCTGAAAAACAACCGTACTTCATTATCTGTACGCTGAAGGACGTCAAACACTAGTCTGGAGACGCACAATATAGCACTAGTTCAGTGTTATCCCAATATCAGCCTTCCCAACACTGATATCGCAGAAGAAATTTGCAAACGAGGCTCTAGTTTTATTCATTTTATTCTCGCGTGCAGTGAGAATCACTCTCAGCACTTCGCATTCACAGCGTATTTCGCCCACGGGTATACGCAGCACGGCCCTACGACCAGCTGCAAATGAAACCTGTAGAAACGCAGCAGTAAATCCACATAATGCTACATTCTCATTTCCCAAATCATCTGACTGAGCAGAAGTCAAAAAGCCAGACTCCGCTGGCCTGAGCCATGGCATTGTAGTGGACAGTGCTGACCAGGCCCAGTGACTGACAGAGCTTTCTTCTCACAGCCTGACCCAGTGACCGGCCCCAACAAAACACAACTGCGCATGCGTTGCATCAGACCAGCGGCGCTAATCCATGCCACTGTCCTAGTTGTGCGCAGCGGGAGTTGGATGTTTGTGTGCGTCTGGGCCGTTGCTGGCACAGCAAAGAAAACAAGTACAAATTCCACTGTTGTACACCTAATAATATGCAGAAAGGGGGGGGCAAGAGCCAAGCATTCAGCTGCAGTGTTTAAAACACTACTATCAGCCCACCAGCAGGGCAGTGCAATGCAGCTTGCTTTGCCTGACCTACTTTTCGCTGGCTGTCTCGGGATGGGGAGGGGGGCGGAGGACCCCCAGAGTGGTGGGAAGCTTGCATGCACAATGAGAAAGCTTTTTTTCTTCAGACTTCTGAATGCACTGTGTGGTTTGGCTATCTAGATATGAAACTCCGAATGAATGATTAACAGTGATGAGACTTTTTGCTTTTTAAAAACAAAGAAAAAAACAAAAACACAGCACTCGTGGCTTCACAGCACGTGGCCGTCTCACTCTCACCACTGCTTCCAATCCTCTAGGCAAACAGCACTCGGCACAATCTATAGGCATCCGAGACACGAGCCAGTAGGTTTTAAAGCTACGGCTCAGTCTCTAAAAACCTGCTTCTTCTAGGGAATTAAAAAGAGGGAACAAGCAACGGTCCTCGCTCATCATCCGTTCACTCCTTCAGAGGTCACGGTGTGATGCGTTTCACCAAGTTCAGATAGCCTGGCACCATGAGATGGCACAAATCCAAGACCTGGTACCAGATCTGGGTTGATTTCAGCAGGAAATGCTGGAGTGAATATTGGAGGGGGAATAAGAACAAATCTGATTCAATGCTGTAACTTATCTAGCCTGAAATAGCTCACACACACACACACACACACACACAGCATGATGTACCCTGTGTATTTCTTCATGGTGAATAACTTGCGTGTGGTAGCCTACTGATTGCATACTTTTAAATTTTACATACTTATTTTTAAAAGCTCACTTTAGAACCTGGTAAACAAATATACAATCTGTACTATAAAGTATCGCCAAATACAAAAGGTTTCAATACTGGTACTGCAAAAAAGGAAAAATGGTATCGTGCTCTCGCTACTCGGCGCACGTTCCTTTGGTGCTACTTTTAAACTGGAGGCATGCGTTGAAATGCAAAGCTTATAAGACCTTTGGCCGTTTCTGACAACTAGTGTCACTAAATAAGGCCTGACAGCTTCTGATAAAATCAGGGCGTGTTTGCGTGCGGGTGCCTGCGTTTGGCCGACCTCATGGACGCCAGTGACTAAAGGTTTGCCACACAAACATTAAGCAGGAAGAAATCAGGTCCCATTTCTCCGCAATAATTCCCTCCTCACATACAGAAAGAAGAATGACATAATACTGAGTCAACCCGAGTGCCACATCTACACCCAAGGGCCTTACTATATTTATACCCTAAAGGGGAATTCCACTGATTTTTCAAAATTGTTGCATAATATAGGATGTAAAACTCATTCACACTGGTTTGATGTCAAATGGTTCATTTGTAGAGAAACTTATTGGCTCCTACTCCCTTACAGTGGTGGTGTTAGGAACCAGGAGTCTTGACGTCTACAATACAAATATAGCCACTTTATCTGCTATTCAAACCACCAGTGAACCTGCACGTGTCTTCTTAGAATGTAATGCTGGGGGTGGTCAAATAATGGTCAGTGTGGAAAAGTTTTTTTTTTCCTCTGGGACCTATTCTACACCCTTCACGTATCCCTCCACAGTGAATGGGTTAATATAAATTGATTAAAATACGTTTCAGCTCAAAAACTATCATAAAACGGGTTCTCAAACGTCAGACAGACGTCTGGTTCCTACCAAGACCACTGTGAGCCATTCCGACTCTAAGTTTCTCTCCGACGGGGTATTTCACACCAGACCACCCTGAATGACTTTGTTGATGCGTCGTCCGTTTCAGTAGGCAGAAATTTTGAAAATCTGGTTGGCTTGCCCTTTAAGGGACTTGCTAAAAACGCTAAACACCGTTATTAAAGCGTGCGGGACCTCAGCTTCAGCCTGTGTTTATGAGGGAGGGTTCCGTGAAGAGGGGAACTTCAGACAATGCCTGGAAACTAACACAGTCGATCTCAGGCAGAGATTTCGACATAAATCCCTGCATGCAAAAATCCCTGGGCTGCTTTGTTGTTGATCAGTTTTTTCCGTTTTCCCGCGGGGGGAGAAAATCAGCTGAAGTGCCTCGCCGCACGAAACGGCTACATTAGCCACTCGTTCAGCTCCTCGCACGCGCCGCCGTCGGGTTAGTTAAGTTACATCAACTTGCATTAAAACCTCAGCGCCTTAGCTTTTGGGATTTGGCTCCTGATTCGTTGGAATTGCTCGTTTAGCTCCGTTTAGTGTGGAAAAGCGAGGCTAAACGTGCGCGTTCACATGAACTCGCCCACCGTGCCCCCCTCCCCCGGTACCTGGCTGCGCTCGAAGTTCTCCTTTTCCACTTCCAGGCTGTTCGCCCCTCCAGCGCGGCGACTCAGGACTTTGGGGATCGTGTTGGGGACCTGCTGGATGGAGCTCTTCACTCGGTCCATTTCGCAAACACGCAATAATAACAATAATAATAAAACTGCTAGGCAACCAGCTCGAGCAGTAATATTACCGCACACAAACAAGTGCGTGCGCGAAGTTTCCCGAGCTCTCGACGTCGCCGCAGGAGGTCATTTTCTGCGTCCGCCGCCCAAACTATCGCCCCATTCGCTGTCCGCTGCGAGTGAACGGGGCTCCGCGCATATTTTCCCTGAGCGCTAAATCACACCCAGCCCGAACAAAACACAGCAGCGCGTTTCCCAGCCCGGCGGGGGGCGGGGTGAGGGGCGGGGCCTGCGGGGGTTAGCTCCTCAGCCAGCCACACTCGCAGGCTCCGCCCGCCGCCGCCAGCGATTGGCTGAAAATCACATGTCCCCGCCCACCGGGATCTGACGAAGCGTTCGATTGGTCGGAGCGCGTTCCGATTTGTCCGCTCTTACAAACGTTTGAACAGACGGCAGCTGCAAATGCGTGGCTGCGTCCCAAACCACACGCGACTATACCAACCCACTTACTATACACACCTAAAAAGACGGTTCTTCAGGGATTCTGTACAAAAAGCGATGGCTCGGTTTTGAGTTCTATGTAGAACCATTTCACGCTTAAATGGTTCTTTGTGTGGTGAAATGGTTCTTCAGATTGGTGGAGAGTGTGTGCTCTTTTTGGAAATGGCTCTGTTTTGATCCAAAAGGGATCTTCTGCTGTTGCAAGCTTGATATTGTAACGGTAGCAAAGCTGCTATAGAGACCAGTTTCTGGGGGCTGTCGTGGGCTGGAGGTTAGGGAACCAGCCCTGTGACCAGAAGGTCACCGGTTCCATCCCCTCAGCTGACAGCCCATGGCTGAAGTGCCCTTGAGCAAGACACCTAACCCCCAACTGCTCCCTGGGTGCCGTGGATAGGGCTGCCCACCGCTCTGGACAAGTGTGCTCACTGCCCCCTAGTGTGTGTGTGTTCACTAGTGTGCATGTATGTGTAGCTCATATGAAACTAGGTAATGGTCGGAGATCACTGTGGTTTGCGGTAAGATATTAAGCGTGTCTATGTTAAGACCTGGTGTCAAAACTAAATCTAACGTATGACGACAGTCGTGTGGCGGCCCTGTTACATTTTGGGTAAAACCAACAGAGTCTAGGATTGAGGTAAATGCCTTTTTAATGGGTCGTCTACCTTCTCAAAGTGAATATTAAAATCTCCTACAATTATTACTTTATCGTTGCACACAGCCAGGTTTGCAGCGAAGTCACTAAATTCTTTTATAAACTCAGAGTCGCCCCCTGGTGGTCAGTAAATGTTAAATAATGAAAACGTCTTTTTTTTGTTACCGGATTTGTAACGTGAATAGAGAGGACCTCAAAGGAAGTGAAAGAGTCGCATTGTTTCTGACTGATATCGAGAGTATTTTGGTATATTATACAGACTCCACCTCCCTTGCCTGTTAGTCTCGGCCTATGTGCATAATTATAGCAGACGTGGCTTCATTTAAAGCTGAATATTCATCTGGTCTCACCCGTTTCAGTGAGACAGAAAAAGTCAAATTTATGATCACTTATAATTTCATTGATGACTGCTTTAGAGTTTCATGATCTTATATTAAGTAGTCCAAGTTTTAGATCTAAGGTGTTAGTGCCATCATCAGAACATGGATATATGTTGATTTAGGTTATTTAAACGGACTGATTGAGTTTTTCTATGATTAAATTTAGTTTTAATTCAGGGCAAAGACACAGTCTCAATAGAGTTGAACCTGGGTGACGCCTCAAGGTGGATCGCAGACGGTCGGTTTAGCCTGTCTGTCTGCGGCCTGGTCCCGGCTCTGGACTGTGAGCAGCTGTTTACACTAACTAAGAGACTATGAGCTATGATGCACAAAAGTAAGGCACCCTCCCGCGTGGGGTGGACACCATCCCTACCTATAAGACCCTTGAGGGCTTGCCCTCAAAACGCAACCAATTATCTATAAAGCCCACTTGATTTTCGGAATTAATTCTAATTCTGTTCTAAAAGTTTTCAAAAATGTTCTACACAGAACCTACACAACCCATCCCTCATCACAGTCTGAATCAGAGAAAGTGCTTTTTATCCAACACAGCAAGACAGTCGCATACAGAGCACCAGAAACCACTGCTGACCAACACTCAGCATAAAACTCACAGTCCCTGACACCAAATAACACAATAAACACATGCACGTAACTTCTCTGGGTGCCAGTTACACAGCCCCCCCTTCAAAGGTCATGTGGTCCCCAGCGACCTCTCAGCTCGAGCTAAATCCTTGGGTGTGCACACAGTCCTGCCAGAACAATCACCACAGGGCTCCGGCTGTGCTAGATTAATATACACAGTCGAGTATATTTGGATGCAGTCCGTGTGTCTCATTCAGGTCTGCTTGGTTCCCATCGTGCGGCCTCTGACCGTCGCACTGTCCTTTACAAACACATATTACTGGTTTTTGTTTTATGCTTATTTTATACGAAAAACTCACAACCTTTTAATAGTCTTTTATCATTTTTCAACATTCTTTTCTAATCTGTGTTCAAAGGGGAATGAGAAGGAAAGGCAGCAGCGCTGAAGGTGATTCAGCAGCGCACATAGAGCTGTGATTCAATTTCCATGCATTGCAAAATTCATTGCATGACACAGTCAGGCTGAGGTTACAAAGACTGGGTGAAGAGGTAGTTTGAGGTGACAGGCATCTTTAGCCTAATGTTTACAGCTATTCAGCACAAATATATACATTTGTCAGCAGAGACTACACTGTACAAACGGGATTGGAATGAATATGATCGGCTATGTCGTATATATAACGATGTGCAAAATGTTTAAATGAGTTAATGAATGTAAAATCAAATGATTCTTCTGTTAACTTAATACAAAAATATTAAAAAAGTTAATTAAAAGTTAGTGGTTATTTATTTATTTGTTTGTTTGTTTACTTTGGATTGAAAACCTGTGCCAATTCACGGTGTGGATAGTAGGTGAACAAAACAAAACAAATTAAATTGTTTTATTGTTTTATTGTTTCTTGCTCTAGGTCCCAGACACGACCACCAGCTGTTCATATTATGAAACAAAGTAAGCAAATAACAAATAAATCCACGTTCAATTGTTACTGCGACACAGAAAGTTATCTCCTGCATTGCGAAAGCAGCTCCCCCTGGTGGCAGGACAGGCGAGGTAGTGTTTAGCTGGTGAACGGTGCTGCCTCGAAAGGGAAGTGGTCACTATTTGTGGCTATTTTTTGCGTAACAGAAAGGTCTCCATCATGCTGCAAATAACAAATCCAGTTTGTAGATCCAGTCTGTCCTTTGTAGAAAAAGCAGCACAAATAGCTGCTCACCAGCAAAACCAGCATTTGTTGTGTTTAGGATGCTGGTATGCTGGTCAGCAAGCATGACCACGCTGAGAGGCCAGCTAAACCAGCACAGACCAGCATGGAATTCTTTTTTGTCGTGTCAAGCCAAACTTCTCCTACACCCAAGGCGGGTAAAGGAATTCTGGGACATGCGGGATAACACACAGTAGCGCTGGGAAAAGGAATTCGGTATTAGTAAAGCTATAATGTGATATTTTATATACGTTGGTTTAGTAAATTCAACCTCTAACTGGTTCCCCTGAAATCTATTTAGTAGCTTGTTAGGCTAATTCATGGTGTAATCATACCGTAAATACACATATGTTGTTTACCATAACCTTCCATCAAACTGCCCCGCTTCTGAGTTTTTATGACACCCTCATGTGAAAATCATCGAGGGAAAACGTTCCGTTCCAGAGAGCCTCTCTGATCCCGTGCTTCACTCTCCTGTGATGAGAGCTGCCATTCTGTGATTAGACCACAGAGGGCGCTGTGGCGCTTTTGTGCAAATTGTGTAAATGGTTAATTTTTTTTATGAAAAACTGAACTAATTTCTCAACACATAAAATCATTTAGCACTGATAGCTCGGGTTTCTCTCCATTCACGCACAAATCTTTCACCTTTTACTGAAGGAGGGGAATGTTGACGAGTTTTACGGTGGGGGCAGTCGTGGGCTGGAGGTTAGGGAACCAGCCTCGTGACCGGAAGGTCGCTGGTTTGATCCCCAGAGCCGCCAGCACATGACTGAAGTGTCCTTGAGCAAGACGCCTAACCCCCAACTGCTCCCTGGGTGCTGCAGATTGGGCTGCCTACCGCTCCAGGCAAGTGTGCTCACTGCCCCCTAGTGTGTGTGTTCTCACTAGTGTGTGTGTGGTGTTTCACTTCACTGATGGGTTCAATACAGAGGTGAAGTTTCCCCATTGTGTGATTAATAAGGGTCACTTAACCTCCCAAATAAATCCAGCCATAAGACTTTTAACAGCACTGTTGGTGCTTTCATGACGCCAGTGACCGCAAACTGCATACTGAGCCCATGAGCTGATCAGCTCGCCAGCCAATCAGCACTCGGTACCTGTAACGTTAAAGGAGAATCCCGCTGATTTTCAGTTGAGTCACTCTGAGTGGTTTGGTTTGAAACGGTTTAGAGAGACTCTGACTTCCTAACAGTGTGTGAAAGGAACCAGGGTGTATTTCACAGTCAGACAACTTAAGCCCAAAGATAAGAACGGTCCAATAAGATTGTCAACCTGCTCTCTTGCTGTTGGACAGGCTTTACCAGGGATGCTATAACGAGGAGACTGACCATTCGTTGAAATATGAATGTGAAACCAGAGAATTGTAGAGAGGAGAACTACCACTCTGCAATTTCTTCCGGTTGGACCCGAGTGAGTCCAACATGAATGGGTTTATATGGAGCACTTTAGCAAAATCATAGTTTATAAATGCTTAAACATCCATCCATCCATCATCGTTGACCGCTAGTCCAGACAGGGTCGTGGTAGCAGTTGGGAGAGCAGAGAATCCCAGATGACCCTGTTCCCCCGCAACTTCCTCCAGCACATTCCCGGGGACCCCAAGCCGCTCCCAGGCCAACTTGGAGACATAATCCCTCCAGCGGGTCCTAGGATGACCCCAGGGTCTTGTCCCGGTAGGCCGTGCCTGGAACACCCCCACTGGGAGGCGTCCAGGGGGCATCCAGATCATATGCCCGAACCACCTCAATGCGGAGGAGTAGCGGCTCTACTCTGAGCTCCTTCCGGATGACCGAGCTCCTCACTCTATCGCAGAGCGTGTAGCCCGCCACCCGATGAAGAGGCTCATTTCCGCCGCTTGTTTTCATGATCTCGTTCTTTCGGTCATTACCCACAGCTCATGACCACAGGTGAGGGTCAGGATGTAGACCGACCGGTAAACAGAGAGCTTCGCCTTTTGGCTCAACTCCCTCTTCACCACTACAGTCCGGTACAGTGACCGCATTACTGCTGCCGCCTGTCCCAGCCTGCGGCCGATCTCACCATCCATCTTCCCATCACTCGTGAACAAGACCCCGAGATACTTAAACTCCTCCACCTGGGGCAGGTCCTTTCCCCTTACCTGAAGTGGGCATGCGATCCTTTTCCGGGCCAAGACCATGGACTCAGACTTGGAGGTGCTGGTCCGCATACCAACTGCTTCACACTCAGCTGCAAACCGCTCCAGCGAGCGCTTAAACATTTCCGGAGCACAGAACAGCATGAAACATTTTAACCCCGCTGTTATATTTTTAGGAGCTTTTAAACTCGAGCCATGTAGGTCCATGACGTCAGTGAGCGCGAACAAACAATCATCATGCTCTAGCAGAACCAGAACCAGCCGGTTCCGAGACCCTGGGCCATCAGGCTGCTGAACAGCCAGTAGTGCTGGTGCATCGGTCGATAGGCCTGTCACTGCACCTCTGAGTCATGATGATCTCCATGGACAATCCACACCACATCCACATCTCATCAGACTCACTCTGATCCCACTGCACCTTCAATCCAGCAAATCTGTACTGTACGAAATCTACCCAGCTTATATAATCTGAAGGATTTCTATGTCAGTATTCTATCCTGAGTACCTGCATCTCATTAATTATCTACCTTAGACTCACTGCACATACGGAAGGTGTCCAACAGCACATTTCATAGATTTATTTCATAACTTATTACTGTACAGCTGTACATTGGAATAGTGCAATCCTAATGTATATTCAGAGTCGGTGTGGATATATTTATTTTTCTTCTTAGATATTTATATTTTAGGCTATGCTCCTAAGATTTTCACTCACCTTCCACCTGTGTAAATGTGATGTGACAATAAACGTGATTTGATTTGATTTGTAATGCCCACCTTCTGCTGCCCAAAACCCGTTTGCTGTAGAAAAAAAGAAATATATAGATAGGATTTCTCTGTTTTTTGTTTTTTTTTAGTGAAATACATCCTTCTACTTTCTAAATCTTTCTAAATTCTTGTAAATCTGAAAAAGAAAGTTTTCTTCAGGTTTTTTTTCCTCAAGCCTATTGCAAAACAATCAAAGTAAATAAGTAAATAAAAAGACATCAGGCAGCGCATTCATAACTATTTCATGAACTAACTTTCTCTGAGGGAGCTTTTAGAGGCAGACGTCTGGGTCCTGTCACCACCACTGTGAACAATGGTAGGAATTGGTAGGAACGATGACTTTTTACGTCTGAAGCATTTAATTAGAAAGAGTTCCCCTTTAACGTCCTGCTGCCCAAACCCTGTGTCCCATAGAGAAACTGTAAATACTGGTATTTTTGAAGATTGAAAAAAAATCCTACATGAAATACTCAAAAAATATTTGGCATTTTAGCTTTAGTTCTGTTCAAATTCTGATGAAAATGAAATGAAACTCACTTGTGTGCCCTCTAGTGTTCTGCAATGATGTTTTTTGGTGATATGAGAGGAATATGAAGAGACCATGCTTCCCATGAATTAGACCCAGAAGATCCGTCCCAAGTGTCGCATTTCAAGTCCTTCGGTCCTCATTTGTGCAGGACATTCATTCTCATTTTAGAGTTTAAACAGCACAAGGTGTACACAATAATTTGAATTTACAAACCATTTGTCACTGCATGCTATGAAATTAGACCTCTGCATTTAACCCAGCTGTGCAGTGAAACACCCACATACATGCACACTAGTGAACACACACACTAGGGGGCAGTGAGCAGACTTGCCCCGAGCAGTGGGCAGCCCTATCCACGGCTGCCAAGGGGATGGAACCGGCAACCTTCCGGTCACAGGGCTGGTTCCCTTGTTCACAGCTGCCTTGCCACAATGGCAGAGAAGACGATGTTAAGATGTGAGTTTGTTCATTAATTTAACTTTGAGCTGTGTGATGCTACTCATTACCTGGATTGAGTCACTGTGACTGTCCAAATTAGGTCATGTGAAAAATTAGAACATGCTTAGCCTCTACATCTCACAAGTCTGTCCCAAACGCACGCTTCTTAATCCAACACCCTTAACACTCTTGCCCTATCGCATGTTTTTAACGTGACACTTGGAGGAGGACCACAGGGCTTAGGGCACTTTTGAGACAGGCCTAAACACTACTGAATATAGCATATATCTTATTACAGGTGAAGGTATATAGATTATCTCTTAGAAATCTAAATCTTTTACTATAAAGTATTTTGCTAAGAATGTTTTTCTTGCACCCATAAATAACCTGTGGTGACCACTTGGGACCCTTCAGGCCTTGGGCCTGACAGAGAGCGACTCTTGCCAACGTCGTTAAGACGCATATGGGGGACGCTATATGTGTTGACTGAATGTCCCCAATGACGCAGTGCTGTGGTAAATTACCCGATAATGTGTCCTTGGTTATTATTATCCCATATAAAATGTAAGCTTGTAAACAGAGGAAGCCAAACGTACAGGATGTGCAAGAATTCAGAGTCAGGTTTCATTGGGCAGTCATGGGCTGGAGGTTAGGGATCTGGCCCTGTGACCGGAAGGTTGCCGGTTCGATCCCCAGGGCCGACAGTCCATGACTGAGGTATCCTTGAGCAAGACACCTAACCCCCGGGTGCTGTGGATAGGGCTGCCCACCGCTCTGGGCAAGTGTGCTCACTGCCCCCTAGTGTGTGCGTTCACTAGTGTGTATGTGGTGTTTCACTTCACGGATGGGTTAAATGCAGTGGTGGAATTTCCCCGGTTGTGGGATCAAAAAAGTATCGCATAATCATAATTAACATGTGTTAGGAATTTGTCTTGGTGTTTGGTCACAGCACGCCACATTAGTGTCCATATCTAAAATTGTGACGTTGCTTTGCTTCATATGCTCTAAGCTTGGCCTAATCTCATTTCACCCCTCACCCCTACCACTTAGCCCTACCCCTGAGTGGTGCGTGTTCACGTCTAGGGGTAGGATGCCCCAATTTGGCTTGAGATAGAGGGGTAGGGTGAAGCATTGGGCAGTCGTGGGCTGGAGGTTAGGGAACTGGCCCTGTAACCGGAAGGTTGCTGGTTCGATCCCCAGTGCTGACAGTCCGTGACTGAGGTCCTTGAGTGAGACACCTAACCCCCAACTGCTCCCCGGGCGCTGTGGATAGGGCTGCCCACCGCTCTGGGCAAGTGTGCTCACTGCCCCCTAGTGTGTGTGTTTCACTTCATGGATGGGTTAAATGCGGAGGTGGAATTTCCCCGTTTGTTGGATCAAAAAAGTATCACTTCACTTAACATGGCCCTCCAGACAGAGGTTTTTTAGAGGCACTCTCCAAACGGAGTGTTATGAGAAAAAAGCAAAAACAGCAAGACAAAAAACACACAACTGTGAGTATTTTCTCCATTAAAACGTTACGATAACCATTGTATTATCTTAGTTTAACATCATTTCAGTGTATTGTGGTCCTTTTCTTAATAACAAACATAGAAGTTGCTAGTAGTTTGCTGATGTCTTGGTAATTCGCTATCTAAATTTCTCGTTCCACCTTAAATGGTGCAGTAGTTACATTCTGGTGCCATTTAAGATGGAATACAAAAAGCTGACAAATAGCTGACTTCAGCTTTATATCACTGAAGAATTAGGGGTGGGTGAATAACCCCCCGTTTGAAGGCATATGATGCCCTAAATTTAGGCTAGCAGCCTGTTGATGAAGTAATGTTCCTTTTTATTTGAGTTCTGGCCCATTTTGTAGGGGAAGATTTCCACTCAGCCCCTTGCAAGTGACACTCGAAAACAAGGGTTATGAGTAAAAATAAGAAATGGGGTTGTGCCCTTGTGTGATCACAAATCTGAAGGACTTTTTTGGAACCGATCGAGATGTATAGCTAAATTTTTTATCAATTAATTGATCACAATAAAGGGCCTATGTAGTAAATAACCAAATGATCCTTTCTTTTTCTACATAGAGGTGAGTGTGCAGTTTCTAAACATTGTTAAAGTGTTAAAACGTACCATTTACTTCACAGTCCATACATGGACACTAAGCTGCAAAAGCCGAACAGAAAGAGAACAAACTTTTTTATACTATGTATAACTTTCAAAATGATTTATCTCAATCAAAATTATTATTATGAGTATTTGGAAAACACAAACAATGTAGAAGAATTGTATTTGAGTAGTAGTTTATAGGCCTAAATTGTTTTCCCATGAAAAATGACATAATAAATAGACTTTGTTTGAATACTTTGACTTTATTATGTTAAGACATGGCCTCTTCAGGGATGCTTTGCATAATAATCATGTGCAGCTGTCTTATGTATTTCAAGGGTTTGCGCTTTTCTATTCTGTGTCTAGATTTACAACAAACAAACAAACAAAAACAAAACAGCAGTTTATTCAGTACAGCAGAGGTGCGAACTGGAAAAAAAAAGATCTATGAGAGGACAAACAAATGACTGGCATGACTTTCAGGTCAACCTCGCTTAGCACCCGCTCCCAGCTCCCAGCAGCGCACTGTAAACACAGTGACCGCCCAGCTTCAGCTCGCTACGGCTGTCTCACCCCAGCAGTGCAGACATGAATGCTCATAGTGTTTGGAGGATGGATGGACAGGTGGGATGCTGTGTTCGTGTGCAGCAGAGTCAGTCAGTTGAACCACTTAACCAGGTAGCTGGAACAAATGAAAGGTTGCCTCAGGATGAAATCTAAGACTGATCGCAGTGCAGCAAGGTTAGCAGAGGGGCAGTGTTATCATTTTTCATCAGGAGTATCATTTTAATTTGCTCAGTTACATTTTCTCTGGTAACATCTTGGTGGATTTGTACATTCCTGAGTATTTTTAAAAGATATTATTTGTGCTTTATCTTCATAAACTACGTTTTACTCTGCTACATTTTAGTTAGTAATATATAATCCATACATCCATCCGTCCATCCATCCAACCATCCATCCATTTTCTAAGTCGCTTCTCCGTCAGGGTCACGGGGAGGTGCTGGAGCCTATCCCAGCAGTCTTCGGGCGGAAGGCAGGACACACCCTGGACAGGTCGCCAGTCCATCGCAGGGCAGATAGACAGACAGACACAGACAGTCACTCACACCCAGGGGCAATTCAGCACATCCAATCAACCTGACTGCATGTCTTTGGACTGTGGGAGGAAACCGGAGAACCCGGAGGAAACCCACGCAGACACGGGGAGAACATGCAAACTCCACACAGAGAGGACCCGGTCACCCCGTAATATATAATCACCTTTTTATTTTGTGTTTAAGTTCATTATTACCCTTTGCTGTTATTATTGTTTTGCTGCATTTACCTCATGCGTCTGTTTTGTTTTGGATATTTCTCACCAGAAATCATCTGAAGCTGAGAATCGGGTGAAACTCAGGTTGAATTTTTTTAGAATATAAATCTACGATTGTCAGACAGATGTTTATTTCACATGAAGTATTTATAATAATGCAGAAGAGCAGAATGTGCTTTAACGTGTAATACTGCAAGTCTCAGAGCCCTACAACGTTCAGCATACAGCATGTGGTAATAGAGTTTAGCGCTTATTCATAGTCACCTCATGTAATAACTCTCTGTGAGAGAGATTAGAGGCACGGAACTCGTCAAACGTCTGGTTCTTGTCAAGGAATTCTCCTTTAACACAGCTTTTAACAGATATCAGTGCTAAGCTCACACCTGCCTCAGCAGCAAATGATCATTTCTGTCACGTGTTGACTGAGGCGAGTCAGAGGATGAAGACAATAGAATTGTGAATTAGCTAATCAACTATGATGTTTTCAGTCCTTTCAAAGGAACATCCTCTCTTTAGGCCCCATCCCGTGTGGCGGCAGTCCGTATCGTTCTCCACCCTCAGCTGTGCTCTGATCCTGACACTTCTTTCACTGCACTGAACGTCATTGTCTGAACATCAGCTATGCATGTGAGGTATTTAAAGCCTTGTCACATTGCTCTGTGTACTAAACCCCCTGAGTCGAGTAAAATTATGTATACTGTACATTATATTCTACTCATAAAGGGAATATATAATGCTTTCCCTTTCATTTAGTGTGTTATGTAGCTTTTTTGTGCGTGCAAAATGCAAAGAAGCAAAGCTGAAAGCTCTCAGCTGCCTGAGGGCCGGAGTTAGTTGGAATTCCAGCCGTCTTCCGTTGTTACAAGACGATGTAATCCCATAACACAATCCTTATTGCCCACCTACCAGCGAGCTCGGCACACTCTCAGCCAACGCAGCGCATCACATCTACCAGAGGCCCTGCGTGGGCGGAACCGCTCAGTCAGAACCAAGTGAGAGAGCTGACTGATCAGAGCGTACTGGGCTCATCAGGAAGGAGGGGCTTAAAGACACAGGAGCTCTAATGGAGCGTTTCAGACAGAGGGTGGGTAGAGATTTACAGTTTGAGGAAAATGTGTTTCTGGAACACTGAAGCCTGTAAATATATTCTAGTGGACCAAAAAAATAAAACTATGAACACTGGAAATTAGCATCATAGGTCACCTTTAAACTCAGCCTGCTTGTGTATGCCGCTCCAGAAGTAATTTCAAATGTATTGTCTTAAAATTGATTTTTCAACTGATGCGTTTTCTTCATAACCCTGAGAACGAACAGGAAGAAGCGATGGGCTGTGAATCTGACAGTTTTCTCACTCACCACAAATTCATCTCTAAAAGGAGCGATTGGTAACATTAGTAGTGTGATCTCCGTGTGATATCAGTGTGGTGGTTAACACCTCTGCCTTCTACACTGTAGACTGGGGTTCAGTCCCCACCTGGGTAAACACCCTACACTATACCAATAAGGGTCCTTGGGCAAGACTCCCAACACCGCCTTCACCTCCCTGTGTAAAATGATCAAATTGTAAGTCACTCTGGATAAGAGCGTCTGCTAAATGCCAGAAATGTAAATGAAATGTAAATATCGGTAATGTTAGTGTTTGGGCATTATGGCATAGACATATGCACATTGTCATGTTTCCTGTGTCCACGTTTGTCCACATAAAATGACCACAGCTTGGCTTATCCTTTCCAGAAGGCAATAACCATTTCAGAATGGCAGCTGTTTGTATTTGTTTTCCTGTAATATTGAAAGAAATAGTAGTTTTATTCCACTTGGTTTCAACTATATTTTTATTTTCCGAGGCATACTTTAAATATTTTATTTATCCATCCCATCCATCCATCCATTATATTTTTTAATTTTATTAATTTTATATTTTATTTATTTTTATTAGTCATAATTATTTAATTTTCTGCCTTTAGACTTGTGGATGTACAATATTATTTAAAAAAAAACATAACAGCAAATAAACAATAACTGTAATCTATATGTTTTGAAAGCTATGTGGATTGCAGAATTTGAATGTAGAAGTACATTTTGAACAGATACACAAGGAAAAATAAAACTGTAAAATTGTGATTTTCCATACCCCTTTAAATGTATGTATATTATTATCAATATATTATATAATATTATATAATATATAATTATTATTATTATTATTATTATTATTATTATTATTATTATAAAAGTTGATACAATGATACCATTAAAAATTAAGCGACTGTAAACTAGTCATTGTAAAAAATGTGTTTTCATTAAGGGTTCATTACCACAATTCCCACATGAGCTCAGGAACACTTCGGAAAACCACTGTCAGTGAACTCAGTTCGTCGCTCCGTCTACAAGTGCAGGTTAAAACTCTGCCATGCAAAGCGAAGCCGCATATCAACACCACCCAGAAACGCCGCCGCCTTCTCTGGGCCGAGCTCATCTGAGATGGACTGACGCAGAGTGGAAAAGTGTCCTGTGGTCTGACGCGTCCACATTTCACACTGTTTCTGGAAATCATGGACGTCGTGTCCTCCGGACAAAGAGGAAAAGGACTGTCCGGATTGTTTTCAGCACAAAGTTCAAAAGCCAGCATCTCTGATGGTGTGGGGGGGTGTTAGTGCCCATGGCAGGGGTAACTGGCACATCTGTGAAGGCACCATTAATGCTGAAAGGTCCATACAGGTTTTGGAGCAACATCTGCTGCCATCCATGCAGCGTCTGTTTCAGGGACGTCCTGCTTATTTCAGCAAGACGATGCCGAGCCACATTCTGCACGTGTTACAACAGCGTGGCTTCGTAGTAAAAGAGTGCGGGTACTAGACTGACCTGCCTGCAGTCCAGACCGTCTCCCATTGAAAATGTGTGGCGCATTATGAAGCGCAGAATACGACAGCGGAGCCCCCCGGACTGCTGAGCAGCTGAAGCTGGACATCAAGCAGGAATGGGAAAGAATTCCACCTACAAAGCTTCAACAATCAGTGTCCTCAGTTCCCAAACGCTTATTGAGTGTTAAAGGAAAGGTGATGTAACACAGTGGGAAACACGCCCCTGTCCCAACTTCTCTGGAACGTGTTGCAGGCATCAAATTCAAAATGAGTGAATATTTGCAAAAAACAAAGTTTATCAGTTTGAACATTAAATATCTCGTCTTTGTAGTGTATTCAACTGAATATCAGTTGAAAAGGATTTGCAAATCATCGTATTCTGTTTTTATTTATGTTTTACACAACGTCCCAACTTCACTGGAATTGGGGTTGTATTGTGATTATTATTACTACTACTTTTATTGTTAAATTTGTTCTGAAATGCATCACTGTAGTTCGTACTAATGTATGTAATGTTCGTATGTTTATAAATTATTTATTAGAGTTTTTGCTATAAATAATGTTTTGTTTTAATATTCATTTCAAAATATTTAAAAGTAAAAAATGTATTTAAAAAATAAATATTATGCATCCTACATCTTGAGACATCTTGGGATGTTGTTATAGCCAAGAGATCTTAAGATCCGCGTCTACAGACATGTCTTAAAGACGTCTTCATTTATTAAGACATGCCTCAAGATGTGCTAAGACGTATTCGTATCGTGTCTTTAGACATGTCTTACGACATCCGAAGACATGGCAGTGACTGGGTGTGTAACTGGCTCATCACCTTGATTCATCAGTCTACTCAGTCTTTAGTAGGAACTTAAGCTTAATTGAGATCTTCTAAAAAGCATGTTTGCTACAAGTTGTGCACAGATTTCAAAATAGTTCATAAGAAAGAATTGATGGTGTTTCTTTGGAAAATTCCATCCATCCCTCCATCCATTTTCTAAGCCGCTTCTCGGTCAGGGTCGTGGGGGTGGGGGGGGGGTGCTGGAGCCTATCCCAGCAGTCTTCAGGTGGAAGGCAGGATACACCCTGGACAGGTCGCCAGTCCATCACAGGGCAGACAGACAGACACAGACAGTTCTTTGGAAAATTTTATGTTTTATTTAAGATAAGAGATAAGATAATCCTTTATTAGTCCCACAGCGGGGAAATTCACAATTTATTGGGTAGGTATTCTGAAATTATTGTCCTAAAAGGTAAAAGGTAACTGTATTCTGAATAATGCCTTTGTACTGCCTTTACTAAGGGTAACCTGGACTGAACACAGATACTTAAGTTCACTTAAGCTCAGTTTGTGTCCATATCGTTGTCGGTGGAGCTTCTAGCCAATGAGTATTAGGCACTGCTCTCATTAAGGCATCTCTCAGCTCATGTAGCCTTGAAGTGATAATGCCATAGTTCATCAGGACACAAATCTAACTGGCATGCCTTGTTCTGAGCCATGTATGTGATTGGTCTAGTGCCACACAATGTAGATGTAGCCACCTATACTGCCCACAGCAGAGTAGCCCAGCCCATTGACCACTGAAGTTATAAAGAATATTTCAGCCCAATGTGATGAAAATAACTGACAATGTCAAAAGTTGATGCATTATGCTTAAACTCGCAGCGTAAATATGACTAAACTGCATAAAAGTTGACTCTTCTGTGATCTGTGTGGTGGTACAGGGCTATCTATAGCCCGCATTCTCCAGCGTGGGTTGGTACCTTTGTCGGTTCGATCCCCAGAGCCGACAGCACATGACTGAGGTGTCCTTGAGCAAGACACCTAACCCCAAACTGCTGCCCGGGCGCTGCGGATTGGGCTGCCCACCGCTCCGGGCAAGTGTGCTCACTGCCCCCTAGTGTGTGTGTGTGTGTGTATTCACTAGTGTGTATGTGGTGTTTCACTTCATGGATGGGTTAAATGCAGAGGTGGTATTTCCCCGTTGTGGGACTAATAAGGGTCAATTAATCTTAATTTTAATCTTAATCTATAGGCTGGAGATGAATGGCTTGCCCTATGGAACAGCTCTCGACTAACTAGATCCCACACATTTTGAATAGCGACCATTGGGAATCATTTTAGTCTGAGGATTATTATGAGTTTACCTTGCCAGTCATGAGTGTAACCAGAATCATATTCAGAAGCACATAGGAAGCAGACAGAGGAGCACATTTATACACATGATCTATTTTTAAATGAAGCAAACTGCCTTGATAATATAAAAGCAAACGAAGGGAAATCTTTGGTTTAAATCACAACCCAGTCAGTTTAACATTAGATGAGAAGCAGTCGTGATCTACACAAGGTCAACTGCTCTCTGCTCAGTGGACGATGCTGGAATGTGGCGTATCAAGGCAACGCTGACAACCGAGAAATACCTGTAGAGCGGTTAACCTCGTCGTGACCCCTGCAGACTTCTCCGTCGTGTCTGTTTTATTTTTTATTTTAATAATTTTTATTTTTATTTTTATTTATAAGACACTCTCCGGTCATTCGCCAGCATACATCACTTCACTGATGAATACAAATAACAGTAATTATCAGACTCGCTCTAGTAACTGGATCAGCTGCCAGGTACCAAGAGTTTTTCCTGAACTGGGAAAATCTGCTTTTAGTTACAGCACCAGCTGGAATTCACTACAGGACGCACTAAAACTCGGCTCACTGGTGTCGCTCAGTCATTTTAAACTTTTAATATTGAACCATCTTCAGACAGCCTGTACCTGTTTACTTAATCTTATAACTTTTATTTTTTGTTTTAGTTCTTCTCTTAGTTACTTCTTTTATTTATTTATTTTTGTTTTTTCTTCTCTCATTTTATTTTTAATAGTGTTGTATCATTATTTTTTTATTTGTATTATTGTATTATTATTTTATTAATCTTTTATCTTCTTTTGATCTGATTCTCTTATCATTTAAACCTCAAGTTTTATTTTTATCTATTTTTATCTTTTATTCAGTTATTTTAAATGTTCTTTTAATTTAAAATGATTAAACGTAGTTATTATTTTCTTTGTCATGTCAATCCCTGTTTTTGTAAATGCTCGGCTACATTGAAAATGAGGGTTGCCCTCAATGTACTTCCGAGTCAAAATAAAAGTTGATGGATTGATTGATTGATTGATTGACTGTGGCACCTTAAAGAGGAAATTTTAAATCGTTTCATTTACGACTATTTCAACGCTCGACCTCACAAATAAAAACTCTAAATTCTTGGGTGTAGGCTCACTGGTGGTTTCGGTTAGGAAATAAAAGCGTTATGTTTGCGTCGTGGTACGTTCTGTGCGACCCCTGGTTCCTATCACCACCACTATAAAGAAATCAGGTACTTTGTTTACGTCTGAATTATCGCGTCATTTTTTTCCTACTTAACTACGTAAACCCGCACGCGTTATAAATGGGCCTCGCGGAGAAAACAAAAAGCGAGATGGGGATATTTGAAATCTCTGGCGACAATTTTCCCCAGACGTTCACGCCGATTAAGGAACCTCCCGTTCCCAGATCACGCGAGATTCAACGCTACACCGTTGCAAGTCACGCGAGATTTCCCGCTCCTCCGATATCGCCGCATTACAGTGTGCGACAGAGGCAGGTGAGATGGCGGCGCAGGAGACCGAAGCAGCACAGCAGTCGACCGTGAGCAACGGCGAGGTGAGACGCAGAAGCAGGGACAGCGGGGGCGACATAACACGCGGGTCGGGCTGCTACAGCCAGCTCTTCGCGCTCGTTCTGTAGGGCCGTCTAGCAAGCCCTCCAGCGGCTCCGCTGTTGCCGTGGCTCCGTCTGAAGTGAAGCCGGTCAGCAGCCTCGACCCCCCCCGGCGCTCAGCGGGCGTTACGGGGCTGAAAGTTGGCTACCCACTCGCCGGCTTTGTGTTCGAAAACGTCCCGTTCCACCTTAAAATGGTGCAGCAGTTACGTGACGGCGCCTCCTGGATGTTTCCCCGTTGGATCATAAAAGGTGGAACGGGAAGATTCGAGCAAGAAGCTGGAGCTGGAGCTAAAGGCTAACGAAGAGGAACCTACCCCCGCCACGCTGCGAGCTTTTACGGCGTAGTGCAGCCGCCAGCCCGGTCCCGTTCGCCGAGTGATAAAAACACACATTCACGGCTGTTTTCCTTCACGTCGTCGCTTTGATGCGAGCATTTTGTTCGACTTAACGGCGGCTGCGGTTCGGCCCTCCGCTAGCTTAGCTTAGCTTAGCTGGCTAATAGACCCCGTCATCCTGCGAGCCTGGTGGCTGGCAGTTAGGAGGAGCGATGGTCAGCATGTCACCGGACTCTTGGACCAAGACTCCCCGCTTCGGTGCCCGAGCTTAGTCAGTTTTGTGGTGTGGTTGTAGCTTGTAGCTGGTTGGCTAGTAAACGACGTTAGTTCGGAGGGCCAGATGCTTGTCAAGCTGCTTTAGCTCTCTAACAAATGGGGTTAACGGTATCCTGCCGCGGCCGGTGATTAACGCCAGGGCTCGATGGGTGACCGCTCACTAGTGTCTCCTACGCCGTGAGTGACCCAACTAGGTCTCACGTTGAGAGCGTTGTCTTTTCTCAGGTGAGTGAGGGACTCAGTTCAGGTGGTCTGTGTCATGCGGTCAGGTCACACAGCTTAGAACCACTTGTCTCTGTGTTTTGTGAAATTAGACCCACATACACGCACACTAGGGGGCAGTGAGCACACTTGGTGGGGGGGGGGGGGGTCAGTCATGGACCGTCAGCCGAGGGGATCGAACCGGCAACCTTCCGGTCGCAGGGCTGGTTCACTGCTCCACTCTTGTGCTTGATCGTTCGCTCTCATCATTTGGACACGAGCCCTGAAGCAGCCCGCGTTTAATCATTGATCCTCAGTTGGTGTTCAGAGGCGACTTCCTTATTGTTGTTTGTCTGAATGACCGGTGGAGTGGAGATACCAGCAGGTTTAGTGTTTAAGTTCTGCTGCCCTTCCTTTCTCTCCCTTTTCGCCTACCGTGTTTACACGGTGTGAAGCCAGGGAGAGGTTAAACGTTAATCCCATTGTGTGACGATGAACTGATGTGGACTGACTTTTGCCCCACAGCAGCTCCTCTCATTCAGCATGGCACCGAACCACTAGGACATCGGCTCCGTCCCATTTAAACGCTTAATGTTTCAGCCTGTTTTTTTTGTTTGTTTGTTTGTTTGTTTTCATACCTAGTTGGTTTTCTTGCACAGTGTTCGTCTCTTTCTCTTTGTGTTGGTGTCCAGGGTACTAAAGGATAAGACGATAAGCGTGGGGAGCTGCTGCATGTCTGAGGCTTTAAGGGGTTAACTGGACGGTGAAGTTCAGCGTCATTTTCAGCTGAATTATGAATATTTCCTCACAATCGCCACCAGTGACGTAGCTTCTGGCTTATCCCGTTGTGCCATGTTTCTGGAACATAGTATTTTTGTGAACAGAAGTACGTTTCGTCATCTCTCACCGTGGTTCACGTCATCCCGGTGGTGAGCTGACGGAGCTTCTGCTCCCACACGATATGCCAGTTTTTTCAGCAGTCACACGGACGAATCGCCAAACAGGCCGCAATCTCATTTTACCATCTGAGAGCTTCAGAGATGATTGCCGTTTACTTTATTTGTTGGTCAGTGAGGTTTAAATATTGAGCAAATTTGAAAGATGCCCTATTGTAGGGCACTAGAGGAGGCCACATGTGTGGGTTTCAACTGGTGAAGTGGACTTATGACTCAAGTCTTGATGTCCAGAGCATGAATATCAACTTGCTGGCAAAACTGATGCTCTATATGGATGCTGCAAGGTTCCTCTGTATGGTGTGTGTGTGTGTGTGTGTGTGTGTGTGTGTGTCATTGTGTGGGCAGTCGTGGGCTGGAGGTTAGGGAACCAGCCTCGTGACCGGAAGGTCACCGGGTTCGATCCCCAGAGCCAACAGCACATGACTGAGGTGTCCTTGAGCAAGACGCCTAACCCCCAACTGCTCCCTGGGTGCTGCGGATCGTGCTGCCCACCGCTCCGGGCAAGTGTGCTCACTGCCCCCTAGTGTCTGTGTGGTGTTTCACTTCATGGATGGGTTAAATGAGGAGGTGAAATGTCCCCATTGTGGGACTAATAAGGGTCACTTAAACTTGGACCCCTCCTCGCTTTGACGCAAGTCTCTAAAGCCATTGATCCATATCCAGTCTTCAGTCGTAGCAAAGAGAGCTTCTTTTAGTCTTGCGTAGAAAATGGAATAAGTTAAAAAAAAAAAAAAAAAAAAAAAAAAAACGTACATAAAGAGCAGTTACATCATTAGTATATCCTGGACATAAATATTGCGTTGAATTTAAGCACGTTATGTTTCCTTCATCTAACTTCTGTTCATTGTATTGCTGTTTTTATTATGATTATGAGAGATAACTCTGATCCAATACCTGGGGTTTGATTCATGAACCAGGATTTCTTGTTTGACCAGCTGGCTTTAAGCTTAGACCTCATCCTGGAGTTTCATCGCCACCCTGAATGCATAAACTGATCCAAGGAAAGCTAAATTTGGGGATTCAGATCGTTAACACCTTTTGGACCAATTAGAGCCACGCTTCTGACCAACTAGAGTCGGCCTTGTGAAAGCCGATCGGCTCTGCTCCTTTTTGAGTGTTTTTTGTGGTGTTTGTGCAACGAGGCATGTGAAAAATATCACTTTTCAGTGGCTGAAAAACGGATGTCCAGAATGTAAAGCAGGGTCATAATTTTCTGTATCATACAAGGATTAATTACACCTTGAGCTTCTAAACCTGACATTACAGTAGGGCTGAAAACATTAATCACTTTGTATTGAAATTGCGATTTGAGGGCAGGCAGGCAGTTTTCAATGGGAATTATAGCCTCCACATACTAACCTAATAACACGGAGCTTGTGAGCCACCTGCAAATGAGTTAGACCAGTCAGCCAACACACATCCAGGTGTTGTGTACATGGCTCACACCTAACTGGCTGTCTGGTGCACTGTTCAGCGTTTAAGCCTCAAAAAAAAAAAAAAAAGTGGATATGGATAATCTTGGCCAAAAGGAGAGATGTTTTAATGTTTTTTTTGCATTATTGGTTAAAAAAAAGTCCCCAAATTGTTAAGCGTAGTTACATTTGTTAGATTTTCATAGGTATTTATGTCGTCTGAGCTTGTTAACATACTTTTAGATGCTCGTTGTATGGGAAGTTCTTCAATTAAAAATAGCCCATGATTTGTTGTTTTGTAGTTTTTAATTAAAAAATATTGATCTGTAGCGACTGATATCCAAGGTTTCTGTATTGATCGTGAAAGCTTGAGTAAAAAAGGCATATTGTTCCATCTTTACTATGCATGTCACTTTCACACGGTTTTGTTGCTGCTGTGATGCTGCAGTTTATTTTGCCATTAATATCTGCCCGTCCTTTACCTGTCCAGTCAAATAAGGCAGTTTAGCAGTAGTGGGAGCTCTTCAACGGTATGAATGCTAAGGGAACGCTCTGGATCTTCTTCCTTTCTGCTTCTTGACATCTCTTATTATTATTCTTAACAAAAATGTAGCATTTTAAATTCTCATTCATCAGTTTGTGTGCTGGGTTTTGTGCAGGTGAGCAGTAATGGCGCTGCAGCTTCCAGCCAGGTTGCACAGACAGGTGCGACCACACAGGACCCCCAGCAGCAGCAACAACAGCCGCAACAGCAACAGCCTAATGCCTGGCAAGTCATCAAAGGTGTCCTCTTCAGGTGAGCGCGGTAAACTTCCACACCTTCGTTTCGTATTACAGGAAAGCCGTTTTCTTCATTTTCTGGCGCAGTCTCTGGACCAATTCTGAACAGTGTAGAGGTGTCCAGATCCCAAGTTCTGTCTGTTATCCTGGATGCTTCCGGACATGCTGGCATTGTAGTCCCTTTGAATTAGTCACAACTCCCTCACTTCTGTTCTAAACCACAGTGCTAACACTGTGGACTGTCGCCTTCAATTGTGGTCTCGTAAGTGGAGGCTGACTAGAGATGACATCTAGCCAGTGATCTCAAGAGGCACTTTTAGGAGCAGTAATTCTACTGACTAGAACATTCTGTGATGCTTTGAGTATGGAAGCAATAATATGACTGTATAATAATCTGTCTTACTTGCTTGTTGAGCGTCTTTTTAAGTGCTGCCTGAGTCTCAGAGATTGGGTTAAGATGCTTGCAGATCACGTGGCTATTTCTGACCAGTTGTCTGAAGTGCCTTTAGAGCCATTAGAGGAAAATGGCCATATAAGCTGTCGTTTTAATTGACCTCATTGCGCATATGGGACCATAGGTTTGATTCATTGTCTTATTTCCAAGCTATGTAAGCTGCAGAGTCAGAGTGGCATTATTCAGAATGCTGTTAATATTTAAGACGTTATTTACAGATTTACAGACCACTGCGTTACCCAAACTCTGAAGGTGGTATTCGTAATACTTGCAGTGCAGCATATTGATGAAAATCTAACCTGAAGTTTGCTTCTGCCTTACCCAGGATCTTCATAATATGGGCCATCAGCAGCTGGTTCCGCAGAGGCCCATCGACCCCTGACCCCAACACCCCTGCAGGCGCTCCCCGAGTCCCCAGCCGCAACCTTTTCCCTAAGGACACCCTTATGGTACGGAGTGCTGAAAGCTGTTGTGTAAATGGTAGATTTCCAGTCCTGAGCTTCAATAGCAAGTGGACAATGTTTTATGCTTTTTGCTTATAATAAACTTAAATGAGAGAGCCAGTCATCCTGTGCTGGAAGCTACAGTAGAACAAGAATGAAATTGCATACACTGCTCTGACTCTGGCCATTGTTTCATGTGGCCTTGCTTCCCAAAACCTCTGGTGGACAGTATGGCACAACTAACGTTGGTGTTCTTCCTCTTTGTTTCTAGGATCTTTATGTGTATGTCTCTGAGAATGAGATATTTTCAGATTTCAACAACACAGAAGCCCTCTTCTGGTTCCAGAGGGATCTGGTCTATGGAGACTGGACCACAGGAGAGGCAGGGGATGGCTGCTATGAGCAATACCAGGAACTGGACATCCCTGAGGTAAAATTTAGGCAGTAATTGGCACTCAGTGACTGGCTAAGATGTGTCTCTGAGTGCCACAAACACAGCTGGATAACATCTGACTCTGCTTTCTGTAAAGCATGAAGTGGTTTCTGCGGTCAGATCTTAATTTCTGCGGGCTTCTGTTTCAGATTGTACAGCAAAACGGCTCTCTGTACATCCACGTGTACTTCACCAAGAGCGGCTTCCACCCAGACCCTAAACGCAAGGGCCAGTATCGCAGGCTGGCCACCGTCCACACCACTCGAAGTAAGTAAACCCATCCAGGGATCGTGCTTCGTTTTGGTTGTGGTATGTGAATAAGTTGAGGCGTGAGGCTGTTGTGATGCTCACTATTCTTGTAAACATCCATGACAGTGCTGAACAAGTTTAAACGCAGGAAGTTTCTCAAGACTAAGAACCTGCTGACAGGCGAGACGGAAGCTGATCCTGAGATGATTAAGGTTGGTCCTTTTTACTAATTAAACAGTTTGGCATTAGGGATGTAAATGGTTAACTGATTAACTATAAACACCAATGGATTCAGTTAAAAAATATATATTTTATTTCCAGTAACTAGCCGTTCTTATTTGAATAGGGAATAGCAGAGTTGTGTAAAACAGTTGAAGAATGTTTTTGAATGGGTCTGGATTTGGTTTCATTAGATAGGCCTGTTTAAAACATCTGAAAGTGATAAGACAGACACACGTGGGAAGAACTTGGTTTATGACGATGAGAGAGAAAATGATAAAGATCGTTTTAACTTGGACTAATAAGTGGCAAATGATTTTAGAATATAGAAGCATCAGTAGCTGATCATTGTCTCTTCCAGTGATGCGTCAATAGCAGTTTTTTCAGACCGAACACGTGCATTAATTTGCTATGCTGACGTTAATTACCTTGGATTGAGTAGAACCGTATTGGAGAAGACGGTTTTGTTGGTTTTGTTCAATGACAAATTGATTTTTACAGCTGTGAGCAAAGTATGTTTCATAAATTTGATCTCTCACCAGCAGGAATCACATCCAAGGTCAAGGCATAGAAGAATCTCACTGCTTGTGTTTTACATCTTGTCAGAGTCTTTTTGTTTTTTTATGAGTAATTGAACATGATATCAGTATCAGTACATCCCAAGTTTATTTTGTCAATATTTCTATTCTCATTTTCTTTTTTCAATTTTTTTTTTGTATGCAGTCATGTTCAAAATAATAGCAGTCTATCATCACCGTGTTTACTGATTTCGGGAGAAAAGATAATACAACATGGGGAAAAAGATTAATGACTAGGTGTAACCAATTAATGGGCAGTCAGTCATGACATGCATGCTGCTAATTGGCTGTAATTGACTTATTTAATGAAAGGGACTTGTTCAAATTAATAGCAGTGTGGAGTTCAGTTATTGAGGGCATTCTCTCTGTGAATACAGGTGTTAATTATGGCCCTCGTTTAAAAAAGGAGGGCAGCAAATGTTGTACCTGCTGGTTTTAGCCCTTGCTCAGTGAGGTCATGAGGTCATGCTGCCTCATGCTGAAGAAGAGATGCTCTTGAAATGGGCGTTTCAGCAGGACAGCAACCCAAACACACCAGCAACCGGGCAACATTCTGACTCCAGACCAACAAGACTGATGTTATGAAGTGGGCAGCCCGGTTCCCAGACCTCGATCCGATTGAGAATTTAGGGAGTGACATCAAAAATGCTGTGGAATGTAGTCCAATCAGCTTGGGCTGGAATATCTGTTCGCAGGTGTCGGATGTTAGTTGACTCCATGCCACACAGATGTAAAGCAGTCGTCAGAACTAAATGTTATGCTATAATATACTGAATATTAGTTCAGTGATTAACAGAAAAGCTAAATCTGTAAACAGGTTTCAGTTTATACTGTAAATATTCGAGTTTGTAAATGAAAATGCAGACACCGCTATTTTTTTTAACAGCCTATAACTTTTTTTTTGTCCTTCAATTTCAGTTTAAAATTGATGTTTTCATTTGGAGTTGAATGTGCAGTGCTCCCAGTGCCTTTGTGTTTATGGAAGTAAATGCTATTATGAGGATTGAGCTTTGTCTTAAACACACTGCTTTATTAAGATTAAGTGACCCTTATTAGTCCCACAACGGGGAAATTTCACCTCCGCATTTAACCCGTCCGTGAAGTGAAACACCACATACACACTAGGGGGCAGTGAGCACACTTGCCCGGAGCGGTGGGCAGCCCTGTCCACAGTGCCCGGGGAGCAGTTGGGGGTTAGGTGTCTTGCTCAAGGACACCTCAGTCATGTGCTGTCGGCTCTGGGGATCGAAGCGGCGACCTTCCGGTCACATGGCTGGATCCCTGACCTCCAACCCACGACTGCCCCCATATAATCATGAACGTGGTTTTCAGCCTTTCAGCTTCCAAAGAACCTACCAAACCCTATACTGCTTTGTGTTTTAATCTCTTGAAATCAGATTGTAGGCAAAACTGTGGATAAAAGAGAATGAAATTTTATATTGAGTGCATCTTTTGCGTATTCTTACATTTTTTAAATTTATTTATTTATTTTACAGCGAGCAGAGAGTCACGGCCCGGTGGAGATCATTTCACACTGGCATCCCAACCTAACCATCAATATGGTGGATGATCACACAGCTTGGGTGAAGGGCTCAGTGCCCCCACCCCTGGACCAGCGTGAGTGCCATGAGTCGTGCAGTATTTGACATTTTTGCCGTGCTTTATTAAATGAATGCCTTTTGAGCAATAAGCTAAACATACCTTAGTGGCTATTTGTGATTTCATACAGTACAGTTAATCTTTAAGTGCGTATTCTCTATCAATTTCCGTCTCAGATGTGAAGTTTGATGCAGTGAGTGGCGACTACTACCCCATCGTGTACTTCAATGATTACTGGAACCTGCAGAAAGATTACTACCCCATAAACGACACACTGAAGAAGCTCCCTCTGCGACTCACCTACTGCCCCCTTTCTCTCTGGCGCTGGCAGCTGTATGCTGCCCAGAACGCCCGCTCTCCCTGGAACTTCCTGGGCGAGGACACATACGAGCAGTCTGACGAAGATCAGGACTCTGTTAAGGTCTTGCCTCCTGTCTGTGATTCCAACATCTGCTTTGGTTTTGATTCCTGATTCAGCACTTGTTAATATTTTTTTTCCTCTCTGCTTAACAGACAGAAGGTCTGACCCATTCCACACTTTTCTTTTCTGCTGTGTCTATTTTTTAATTTTTCCTGATTTAACTGACATTTTGTAAACATAGTGCCTTATGTTCTATGCAGCAAACCTGCTTTATGAATGAATGAACAATGTCTTCAATAGGTGGCATTGCTGGAGACCAACCCCTACCTGCTGGGTCTGACCATCGTTGTCTCGATTGTCCACAGCATCTTTGAGTTCTTGGCATTCAAGAATGGTGAGTTTAGTGTGCTGTCTTCAGAACGTGCAAATACATACACTATATGGCCAAAGGTATGTGGACGCCTGTATGAGTTCAGGTATTTTGACTGCACCTATTGTAGGTGTATAAAATCAAGGACGTAGCCATGCGATCTCCGTATACACACATTGGCAGAAGAATGAATCGTACTGAAGAGCTCAGTGACTTGGGCCCGATCCCATTTCTTATTTTTACCCCTACCCCTTGTTTTCGAGTGTAACCCTCTCCCTTTAAACTGAGTTTCAAGGGGTAGTGGTTGAAATCTTCCCCCTATGAAATGGGACGACCCTTCAAGAACCAGATACGTCATCAGTTGTCGTCAGCGACTTTTATGTAAACGGACCAGACGAGGTTTTCCAGCCATTTCCAATATGCCGCCTCCAGCTGTGGTGATCTCACTTGTCACATGACAGGGCAGGTGAATCATCATATTTAAAATAGCCTGGGGGGAAAAAAATCAGTTTTCCTGCTTTGTCTCCAGACTACAGCAGTAATGGTATATCACACTGACATTTGCCATTTATCCGAAGGAGACTGAAAAGCATCAGTGCTCGCGATTCGTTCTTCAGTTTTACGCATCAATCAATCAAATGAGTCACCGAATAAAAAAAAGGGCACAAACAAAAAAAACTGCATCACTTCATTAACAGCTACCAGCGCTGCTCTGTAGGCGATCCTGCCGGCCTGCAGTGACAGCAGAGGAGGGGAAAGTTCAGCTCCACACTGCTTAAATATATTTAGAGCATCATACGCCTTCAAAGAGGGGGGCGGTTGTTCATTATCGCCACCAAGAATTCTGAACTTAGCTTTCTAACTGCTTCATGATCGAATTTTCCCGTTCCCCCTTAAATGGTGCAGCAGCCTCACATACCAGAACGTAACTGCTGCACCATTTAAGGTGGAACGGAAATTTCACCAGGTAGCGACATCAGTGTATTCCTAGCGATTTTTATGCATGTTATGAAGGAAATGACCATAAAACGCTATTACAATGGCTCTTACATTACAGCGGCTTTTTAACAGAGAAATACTCACGTTTATGTGTCTCTTTGGCCGCTTGTGCAGCCGTCTTGCTGATGATTCGCAGGGAATTTTCTCATAACACCTCCGTTTGTAGCGCGCCTCTGAAAAATCTCCGTTTGAGGGGCCATGTAGCCCCAACACTTCACCCTACCCCTCCATCCCAATCGGGATGCAATCGGGACAACCTTACCCCTAGACGTGAACGCGCAAAACGGAGGGGTAGGGCTGAGTGTTGGGGACAAGGGGTGAAGTGGGATTGGGCCTTGGTATTGTCTTAGGAGCAGCCTGCAAAGACCCCTCACATCTACCCCATTGAGCACCTCTGGGATGATCTGGAATATCTATTGTGAGCCAGGCCTTCATGATTATTTTGCTGAATAGGCAAAAATATCTATGAACTAACTCCAAAATCTTGTGAAAAAGCCTTCCCAGAAGAACGGAGGCTGTCATAGCTGCAAAGGTGGGCCAACTCCATGTTAATACCAACGGTTTGGGAACGGGATGTCCGAAAAACTCAGTCAACTCATGGTCAGGTGTCCGCATTTTTTTGGCCATATAGTATTTGGGGACCTATTACAATTGTATTTTTATTTCATGTTATTATAGTACTATATGCCAGCAGCTTCATGTGTTCATACAGTTGTGTTGCCATTTAGTTGTTTGTTTGTTTGTTTATTTATTTATTTATTTATTTCCTTGATTTATTTTTGATCTGCTTTGTTTTTGAACATGCTTCATAAACTTGAGTTCCATTCTGATGTCTCTTCTCAGACATCCAGTTCTGGAACAGTCGTCAGTCTCTAGAGGGACTCTCTGTGCGCTCCATCATATTCGGGGTTTTCCAGTCCCTGGTGGTGCTCCTCTACATCTTGGACAATGAGACTAACTTTGTGGTGCAGGTCAGCGTTTTCATTGGGCTGCTCATCGACTTCTGGAAGATCACCAAAGTCATGGACGTCAGGGTGAGGAACAACAGCCAGTTGTTTAAAACGACACTCATTTTAAAATCACATTTCGGGATGTTTAGGGTTTGCAGGTCCAGACTAAAATGGTAAAAAAAAACACTAAGTGCAGACATTATGTTCCTTCAGGAAACCCACCTATCCGGAGCGGAACGTACTAGACTGTGTAAATCTTGGGTCAACCAATTTTTTCATTCTAATTATAACACAAAAGCTAGAGGGGTTGCTATTTTGATTAATAAGAGGACCCAGTTCATTCCAATGAACATAATCTCAGACCAACAAGGTAGATATGTAATTGTTTTGGGTCTCCTATTCTGGGTCCAGGTGCTATTGGTAGACACACGTGCTCCGAACTGGGATGATGAGAACTTTGTGAATAGGCTTTTATCTGTTCTCCCTAATCTAGATACGCACAAACTTATTCTTGGAGGTGATTTTAAACTGTGTAATGAATCCAACACTAGACCCATCTAGCTCAAAATTGCTCTCAACTTCAAGGATGGCCCGATCTCTATCCTTGTTCATGGAGGACCGTGGCTGTGTTGATCCCTGGCAATCACTTCACTCTTTTACTATTTTCTTTTTTCTCTCCAGTACATGGAACTTATTCTCATATTGATCATTTTTTCATTAATAGCGAACTCCTTGAGTCAGTTACCCACGTTAACTACCTAGCCATAGTCATATCTGATCATGCTCCTCTTCAAATGGATGTAAAATTTGTCTGGTGCCGGAGAGATCCTCCTCAGTGGCATTTGAACCCTATCCTCCAATCCAAAGAATCTTTTTGTTCTATGATCTCAGACTCAATTGACTTCTTTCTGGTCACCAACAGATCTGACTCTGTTTCAAACGCTACACGGTGGGAAGCACTTAAAGCCGTGCTTCACGGAGAAATAGTTTCATCCTCCTCATACGATGTAAACAAATTGAGGATATCTCAAAAATCGATACGCGAATTGGACAGAAAATTCGGAGAAGTCTTTCCTGAGCTGTTAAAATCACGAACGGACCTTCAAGCAGAGTTTAATCTATTTGCTACAAAAATGCAGAGGCTCTTGCGCTCACGTGGCTTAGTCTGCGAGTATGGAGATGAAGGAAGTCGATTATTTGCTCATCAGCTCAGGGGACTAACCGCTTCTAGACTAATCCATCAGATTAAAGTCTCTGGGCAGTTTGACTTCCCACCCCAAGGAAATCAACAAGATTTTTGCTGGCTATTACTCCTCGCTTTATACATATGAACACCACGCCAGTCCAGATATTATGTATTCCTTTCTGAATGATTTACAGCTTCCCACTTTAGACCCTAACTCGGCACAGAACCTGGACAGCCCCATCACAGTTCAGGAGCTTGCAGAAGCAGTTAGCTCGATGAGTAGTGGTGAAACACCAGGCCCGGATGGCTTTGGTGTGGAGTTTTATAAAGTTCCAGGGTAACCTGTCTCCACTTCTTCTGGAAGTGTTCGAGTCGCTAGGCAGCGGCTGCTTACCCCCGACTTTTACTCATGCAACAGCCTCGCTTATCCTGAGAAAAGACAAAGGCCCAACCTTATGTGGCTCTTACCGATTAGTTTCCTCTGCAATGAGTTCCAGAAAAAGTGATAACTAAACGTTTAGACCCTGTCCTTCCTTCGTCGTCTCAGATGACCAGGCTGGGTTTATGAAAGGACGGTGCCTATTCTCAAATATCCGTAGACTTTTGAACACTGTATACTTCTAGCTCTTCCCCTGTCCCTGAAGCGGTTATATCTGTAGATGCGGAAAAAGCCTTTGACCCTGTAGATTGGGACTACCTTTTTGCTGTTCTTGACAAATTGGGCTTTGGAAAAAATTGTATTTCTTGAATTAAGCTTCTGTACTCCTCACCCTCTGCTCGAGTTCCTACTAATTCAGTTTTCCTTCTCGTTTTCCTTTACAACGTGGTACTCGACAGGGTTGTCCTTCAAGTCCCACTTCGTTCGCTTTAGCCTTGGAGTTGCCCTCAAAGCATCGTCACAGATTCAGGGTATAGCTGTGGTATAGAGTTTCGCTATATGCAGACGATCTTCTATTATTCATCAGTCATCCTCGATCCTCAATTTCGGCAGTCCAATCCATTTTAAAGGAATTCGGTCCTTTTAATTTAAATTAAATTTTGAAAAGTGAATTTTTCCCTCTATATTTTCTCTCATGTCCGGTAGATCAGACCAGTATTCCTTTTTGTTTGGCCCCAGACGGCTTTAGATATCTTGGTATTAATATGACTTGGTCTTTGTCTTCAATTCAAGAGGCTAATTATACTCCCCTGATGTCATCCACGAAGGAGGACTTTCAGAGATGGAGCAATCTTCCCCTTTCGCTTACTGGCCGAATCCAAAGCGTTAAAATCAATGTTCTCCCCAAATTCTTGTTCCTGTTTCAGTGTCTTCCTGTGTTCTCATCCAAGTCTTTTTTTGGACTCTTGACAGGGTTATTATAAATTTCATCTGGAGTGGTAAAATCCCCCGGGTCAGTAAGATGACTCTTCAGTGGCCCAAAGTGGAGGGGGGGGGGGCTTGGCCCTCCATAATTGATTTTATTTTTTTTGCAGACGATATTCACAAGAAAGCGTTCTGGATCCAATTGCCAAACGCCAATTAGTGTGTTTTGGAATCACTATCATGCCGGTCCACATCTCTGAACGCCTTAGTATTTTCTTCCCTTCCATTGCCCCCCCCCTCAACATTCTTCTTACCCTTTCGTTGTAGCTCTGTTGAAGATTTGGGTGCAGTTTTCTAGACAGTTCCATTGTAGAACAGCCTCGACCCTCAGTCCTATAGGTAGAAACCACCTGTTCACACCATCCGTCCTGGATCATGCCTTT
The DNA here is from genome assembly GCF_015220715.1 of Pygocentrus nattereri. NCBI lineage: Eukaryota > Metazoa > Chordata > Actinopteri > Characiformes > Serrasalmidae > Pygocentrus > Pygocentrus nattereri. Next base: position 38,923,824 of record NC_051227.1, on the reverse strand, counting down.
ACCGCCTGGAATAGACTGGGAACATGCACTTTTAGGGACTTGGAGGATGATGATGATGATGATGATGATGATGCCTTCTGTAGCTTTGCTTCACTGCGTTCAAGATTTAATCTTCCACGCACTAATATGTTTAGATATTTTCAGGTTCGCCACTGCGCCCTTATCTATAGCAGCGTCTTGTCTCTTATTGCTTGGCCCTTGACAAACAGGTCTGGATGGGAATTGGAGCTCTGTGGTGGGTTGGTAGAGGACTGGTGCTAGGGTAGACCCATCATGCCCTCGCTGTGGTGGAACACCTGCCAACTTGTTGCACATGTTTTGGGCCTGCACAAAGCTTAATGGGGTCTGGTCGGCGCTTTTTACTTCACTAACTGAGGCCTTTGAATGCAGCATTATCCCCTGCCCACTGCTTACAATATTTGGGGTCCTGGCAGAATCTCTTTCTTGCAAGCCCCAAGTAGCTGATGCAGTTGTTTTTGCGCTCCTCTTAGCTAAGAGAAGGATCCTTTTGGCATGGGAATCCACCACTCCACCCTCACACGCTCTAAGGCTAACTGATGTCATGTTTTTCTTGGATCTTGGAAAAGATTAAATTTAGCCTGGGAGGTACCGCAGACTTATTTGACCAGATTTGGCAACCAATCGTCTATTTTATCTATCTAACTTGAATGCTGATTAGAGGACGTCCTTATCCTTTTTAATTTGGGGGTGGGGTGGGGGTGTCCAGGTTTGGGTGGGGAGGGTAGTGTTAGAAGAATGAGAGGGGACAGTTATTGTGGAATTGAATTGTTATAATTGTATCCGTTTTCTTTCAAGTTGTGAAATAAAAGGGGCGGGGGGCGGGGGGGGGTCACATTTTCGGACATTTCAGAATTGCTTTAACCTGCTCTTCGAATGACTCTCTTTTCAGCTGGACAGAGAGAATAAGATTGCAGGAATATTCCCACGATTGATATTCAAAGACAAGTCCACATACGTTGAATCTTCAACCAAAATCTATGATGATGTGAGTATGCTCACAAGTGGCACAATTTCAAGGTGTTGTGTGGAAGACGTGGGCCATTCGAGACGACTCATTTCTGTCTGCTTTTCATCTAGATGGCATTTAAGTACCTGTCCTGGCTGCTGTACCCGCTCTTTGGGTGCTACGCTGTTTACAGCTTAATCTATGTAGAGCACAAAGGCTGGTACTCATGGGTGCTCAGCATGCTCTATGGGTTTTTGTTAACCTTTGGTGAGTGCAGATTTACTTCTTATTCCGAGCTCGCGTGTGTCCTTAGAACCTCTGTGCTTGACAAATGTCACAGGTCGATTTGTAGACACAGTTTTAATAAATTTTAATGTCTGTCCCATTAGGAAGGTTGATGTAAGCTTCATAGGTAGTTGCTGGTAACATTTTAACCCTAAAGGAATTTTTGCTGGTTTGTGTTGAGACGTCTGCACGTCAACTTTGTTTACTCACATTAATAAGTTCTAACTCTATACATAATCCAGCATCAGCTTGTTAGCGGTGTACCTAATTTGTAGGGGTGTAACTGTTTAAAGCATTTGATTTGATATGATGCATTGCTGTCCTGATTCAGTACATTTTATTAAGGCTTGGCTGAAAATGTGGCTTTAAATAATTCGTTAAACGTTAATGTTTACTTTTTAGAGCATTCAGCATTATAAATTCTAGCTGTAACTGTAGACCAGAGTTAATGCACCAGCTACAAGCTTACTAATTTTGTTTGTCTGTTAGTTGGGAAAAATGTTACACAGCAACAAACGTTTATTTTTTAATGACGAAAAATATAATTTTTTTTCCCCCCTTAATATAGAAAAGTACATTTTAAGGCAGTCTTTTTCTGGGCTGCTGTGTCTGATAGGACGCAGTGTGTGTGCGTAACTAGGCTTTTTTTTAAAATGGCCTTTCTTTTTGCAGGTTTTATCACTATGACGCCACAGCTCTTCATCAACTACAAGATGAAATCAGTGGCACATCTTCCATGGAGAATGCTCACCTATAAGGCACTAAACACATTCATAGATGACCTGTTTGCCTTTGTGATCAGAATGCCCATGATGTACAGAATAGGCTGTCTCAGAGATGGTGAGTATGGGCTCTTCTTGCATGCTTAGTGAATTCTCTTACACAGCCCAATCGTGATTTGTCTTTAAAGCATTCTCCAAACTTTTAAAATAAAGGGTTTTTTTTGACGCAAGGCTGCAGAAGATGGTTCTTAGAGAAAGAAGGAGCAGTTTTGTAGATAATCTGTTACGCTCTCCTCCTTTACTGTACAAAGTGCTGGCTTTGTTTCTTCACTAAAGCATGATTTCATTCCTCAACAGATGTAGTGTTCTTCATCTACTTGTACCAGAGGTGGATCTACAGAGTGGATCCCAACCGCGTCAACGAGTTCGGCACAAGCGGAGTGGACCACAGTAAGGAAGACTCAGCCCAGGCAGCAGTGGGAGACACAGCCGCTCCCGCCATCACAGATAAACCAGAGGGGGAGAAGAAAAATGATTAACCTCATTTTACGACCAAACCGCCCCCCCCCCCCCCCCCCCCCACCAACCCCCCCCAACCCCACCCTCTTGTCTGCAGAAGGTGTATTCGCACATCTTCAAGGCTGAGTTTATGTCTAATTGTCCGGGAAGGGAACTGGAAAAAAATGGTATTCTGTAAAGGACACTGCGAGAAAATTTCAGTTCATCTTTCATTTTTTTTTTTCTTTTTTTTTTTTTTTTTTTTTTATGGGATCTGCAGAAACAAAAGTATCTCATTTAATGTAGACGTAATATTTTTCAATCTCCCATATTTTGCGGTCAAGGTGAAGTAAAAAAAGTGATGTACTGTATTGTATATTTTTGGGTTGGTTAACACTACTACTTTGAAGGTTTAGGTGATGAGTAAGCAAGCAAGTCCCGTTAGTGTGAATGGGCTGTCGCAGTACATATCTCCATATTCTTACATTCAAGAGGGAGGCAAAAAAAAAAGAAGCCAAGTGCAAGCTTGCTTGTTCTCTGTGGATTCCTTGTCCTTTTCATTCCATGCGCGAACCAGAAAGTGGGCGAGTAGTGCGAGAGGAAGCAGCACGATGTCCAGAAAGAGGGGACGCTGTTGACCTTGGCTAGCACTATTCACTAGAGACTTCCTGATGGTTTTCTTTTTTTTTTTTTTTTTTAAATTAAATGGTTGATGTTCCAAACTTGAACAAAAAACAGCCTTGTAGGTATTAATATAATGATATATTAATATAATTAATAATGGTAATTATGATCATACAATTTGTTTTTCAGCCTCAGTTTTTTCCCCTTTTTTATGTCTTAAAACTGTACAGTCTCAGCTTGTAAAATCTAATTGTGCTGATGTCAACCTGTCTAGCAATAGCTAAAATGCCAGTCTTCTGGCCAAGGACTTTGGATTTTCATCTTTGTTCCCCCCCGTCTTGCCATGGTTGCAATCACACTCCAAAGCAGGACCATTATCTCATGTTAAATACAGCTGCAGGGTCTGTTGTATGCAAGACTTAGGTGAAGTAGTCCACGTGTCCATGGGATGAAAGGCCTAGTGTCTTGTTTTTTGTTTTGTTTTTTTTTCCCCCCTGACTTGATTTGGCTTTTATTTTGGTATATTAAAATTTGATCACTCATGTTTATAGTAAAATGTAAGTGCAGTTTAAATATTTAATGCAGAGCTTGTTTTATTTGACTGTGTCACTGGTCCTGCTTTTAGTTTCGGTTCTTGGAAATTAAATTAAACCTTTGATAAGCTGCACCACAGAACATGACCACCTCAGTAAGACGAGGCACAGAACTGGCCGACTAATAGAAAGGATGCGTTACGCATGGAGCCGAGTCCTGAAACGATCAGAGCCAGGAGAGGGGGTGCCTGGCTTTCTGTCCCACCTCGTTATATCAGAGTCAAACACAAGAGGGCGCACAAGCTTCAATAAATGGGAGCAAATGGAGTTAAGCAGCAGAATTCAATATTTTCGTCTTTCACGCAAGAAGTTTTATATCCATCCATCCGTTTTCTAAGCTGCTTCTCCATCAGGGTCGCGGGGGGGGTGCTGGAGCCTATCCCAGCAGTCTTCGGGCGGAAGGTCGGAAGTTTTATTTGTGTGACAAAAATCAACGACTCCTATTGTTACTGCTACTTGGTGCTCTTTGGTCGACCAGGCTTATTTACTTTTGACGTCAGTTAAATCGTTGAGATGTGAACAGTCGTTCGGAGTGGTCCGATATGATGTGGTCCACTGTAGAGAGAGAGCAGGGGTCCCGATGCCTACAACACAAATATGGTTTTCCCAAAATGACCAGTCAACTTGTTTGGTGTCTGTGCATCACACATGTAATGATTCAGTTAAAGCAGTGAGAAATCTTGACAGGGAAAGCCTTACAGCACCTCAGGTGGGAGTTTTTAAAAATAAAATGTGGATCTAGATTTTAAAAGTATCGTGAAACGATGGCGAATCTCAGTTGGCCCCCTGTGCAGTGCACTAGCTAGGATCTTAAACAGCGGCTTCTAGACTGAACTGGTGTATTGAATGAACGTTTTAGTGCACTGTTGTTTTTTTAGAAGGCACATTTCCACCACAGTGCACTTTAAAGGAGTAGGGATCTGTACGTGTGTAGGACTGACATTCCACACTAAACCAGTCTGAGTAAAGGTTCACGTCCTAACGTGGAATTAAACATCACAACCATGTTCAGGGCTGAACAAACCACTGGTAACTGTAAGGTCACAAAACGTGATGCGTGAAGGTGCGAAAACTTTGTAGTGAGTACAAGCTGACCTGCTGTGTAGACTTGGTGTTTTATGAGACGGTGAGCGTGAATAAGTCGGTTTCAGGCCAGTCAGACGGAGAGGTGGGCAAGTATGGAAGCCCCTCTTCGCTACTGAAGAATATTATATAGCTATTTGAGATGGTCATAATAATCAGTCATAATTATGACTTGCTATTTCATAATAATGAGATTCTCTCAAGACGTAGGACCTCAACAGCTTTATAAAAGCTATAATTATGGTTAAATCTCAATACTAATAGATGCAAAGTCATAATTATGAGAGATTAAGTCATTTACTGGATTGAATATCATTGATACTTTTTTTTTAATCCCACAAACGGGGAAATTCCACCTCCACATTTAACCCATCCATGAAGTGAAACACCACATACGCACTAGTGAATACACACACACACTAGGGGGCAGTGAGCACACTTGCCTGGAGCGGTGGGCAGCCATATCCACGGTGCCCGAGGAGTAATTGGGGGTTAGGTGTCTTGCACAAGGACACTTCAGTTATGGACTGTCAGGACTGGGGATCGAACCGGCGACCTTCTGGTCACAGGGCCAGTTCCCGAACCTCCAGCCCACGACTGCCCACGTGGGTAGAGTAGATATTTTTAAATTCTGAAAAACTACAATTATTATAATGATTTTTTCCAGCAGTGGAAACACGCTCCCATAGGGAAGGGAACTGGGATAAAGACATGCTGTGAGGATAGTTTCCTTCTTGGCATGGGATTTCCAGAAACACACCAAAGAAACCTTAAGATATGTACACTTGCATCATGGTTCTAGAAAGAGTAATGAGGGATGAGGATCCTCTTTTTTGTTTGCATGTTTTACGTACGGTTTGATTGAGGAAGTAGACATTTGTTCTATTTGGGTAATAATGAGCTCACGTTCGTCCCCGAGGAGTATTATTAACAAGCTGAGTCCAGTAGGACACACAGAGCAGAGATGATCACCGCCTTCATTGATTTTCTCATCTTTCTAACACACGGCTGGATGAACAAATTCCCCCCCACTGCTTTATACGTTTCACATGGGTAACAGATATAACCAGGTCAGAGGTCATGGCTTGAAGGGCTCATTTAAAAGCACTATAATTCCATTAGGCTTAGTATCCTTCAATATCCTGCTCTTTATTGGTGACCTACCATGGCGTATTACCACCCGAAGTAGAGACCCCACAAAGAATTCTGGTGTTCAGGTTTTTTTATGTGTTTGAATATTACTTTCATATTAAACACTGAAAAGTTTGTCAATAGCTGGTATTACTGAAGAGCTGAGTAAGAGTCATGAATCATGAATACAAATCAAAGCATGTGCTTGTAATGCGGCTACAGTTCTAGACACTGGAGTTTAGTTATCCAGAACACACAGTGCTCCATTCAACTCAGGATCAGCTGCTTGTACAAACCCAATTCCAGTGAAGTTGGGACGTTGTGTAAAACTAAATAAAAACAGAATACGATGATTTGCAAATCCTTTTCAGCCTATATTCAGTTGAATCCACTACAAAGACGAGATATTTAATGTTCAAACGGATAAACTTTATTGTTTTTTGCAAATATTCACTCATTTTGAATTTGATGCCTGCAACATGTTCCAAAGAAGTTGGGACAGGGGCAACAACAGACTGGGAAAGTTGAGGAATGCTCAAAAAACACCTGTTTGGAACATTCCACAGGTGAACAGGTTAATTGGAAACAGGTGAGTGTCATGATTGGGTATAAAGGGAGCATCCCTGAAAAGGAGTATCTGCTTTGTGAACAACTGCGTGAGCAAATAGTCCAACAGTTTAAGAACAACGTTTCTCAACGTGCAACTGCAGGAATTTATGGGTTTCATCATCTACAGTCCATAATATCATCAGAAGATTCAGAGAATCTGGAGAAATCTCTGCAGGTAAGCGGCAAGGCAGAAAACCAACACTTGCATTAAAAACCCACATCATTCTGTAACGGATATTCCCACATGGGCTCAGGAACACTTCGGAAAACCACTGTCAGTGAACTCAGTTCGTCGCTCCATCTACAAGTGCAGGTTAAAACTCTGCCATGCAAAGTGAAGCCACATATCAACACCACCCAGAAACGCCGCCGGCTTCTCTGGGCCGAGCTCATCTGAGATGGACTGACGCAGAGTGGAAAAGTGTCCTGTGGTCTGACGCGTCCACGTTTCACACTGTTTCTGGAAATCATGGACGTCGTGTCCTCCGGGCCAAAGAGGAAAAGGACTGTCCGGATTGTTTTCAGCGCAAAGTTCAAAAGCCAGCATCTCTGATGGTGTGGGGGGGTGTTAGTGCCCATGGCAGGGGTAACTGGCACATCTGTGAAGGCACCATTAATGCTGAAAGGTACATACAGGTTTTGGAGCAACATCTGCTGCCATCCATGCAGCGTCTTTTTCAGGGACGTCCTGCTTATTTCAGCAAGACGATGCCGAGCCACATTCTGCACGTGTTACAACAGCGTGGCTTCGTAGTAAAAGAGTGCGGGTACTAGACTGACCTGCCTGCAGTCCAGACCGTCTCCCATTGAAAATGTGTGGCGCATTATGAAGCACAAAATACAACAACGGAGACCCCGGACTGCTGAGCAGCTGAAGCTGGACATCAAGCAGGAATGGGAAAGAATTCCACCTTCAAAGCTTCAACAATCAGTGTCCTCAGTTCCCAAACGCTTATTGAGTGTTAAAGGAAAGGTGATGTAACTCAGTGGGAAACACGCCCCTGTCCCAACTTCTCTGGAACGTGTTGCAGGCATCAAATTCAAAATGAGTGAATATTTGCAAAAAACAAAGTTTGAACATTAAATATCTCGTCTTTGTAGTGTATTCAACTGAATATCGGTTGAAAAGGATTTGCAAATCATCGTATTCTGTTTTTATTTATGTTTTACACAACGTCCCAACTTCACTGGAATTGGGGTTCTAAGTTTCACTGTGTAAAGGCAGCCTTAAGACAGCTGCACTGCAAAACATCATAACTGTAACAATGTTTTAGGTTTACTTCACTGGTTTGTTTACTAATACAATTCTAGTTACAGCTTAAAAACCTCTGATCAGACCTATGTCAGAGCTGTGTGGGCGTGGCTAGCGAGCAGCTTGATTGACAGCTCTCTGTCCAACACTCCTGGCCTGCTCAGAACTAAGATGATTATCCAGCCTGTATGTGATGGTAGCTGGACAGAAAAAGTCACGGACAGACGAAGCGACGCGTGAATGAAGGAACAGCACAGTCAATGTCTGGATAAACGAATGAAGGCGCGACATGCAGCTACACACAGCTGCTCTTGCTCGCTGGCTGTTGGTTATGCTGGGTTAGCTTTAGCTCTCCAGGTTTCTCCGACTGAAATTGTTTTGGTAGGTGGGGCGAGAGACGTCAACCTTGTGATTGGTCAGAGGGATGTTTACAGAAGCATTATCCAAGATTAGGATGCCCTAGTTTAGGTTTTGGGGGAGTCATGGGCTGGAGGTTAGGGAACCAGCCTCGTGACCGGAAGGTTTGATCCCCAGAGCCGACAGCACATGACTGAGGTGTCCTTGAGCAAGACACCTAACCGTTTATTAGACTTTGGGAAACATGCGTTGTACATTGTGTGTATTGTGAGTCCAGAGGAACAAGGTTAACATAATTACTTGCCCCACAATCTTCCTAGCGGTTTCGTTGGTTTCTGTTAACTGTTATTTCTCAAAATTATAAATATAATTCTGTGAAAAAGTGTTTGTGTGTCTGATCATATAGTCGTGCTAAACGTTAAGTTCGGATCCATTTTACAGGTTTTGTTCTCGCCATGATGGTGTTTTGTGTTCAGGTTTACATTTCCTCCTCACCAAATGGCGTTTGGGTATTAAGCTGTTAGTCTCTGGAGTTTGGTGATTGAAGCCTTATAATATATTTAGTATAATGGAGCTGTAATTGGAGCCACTTGCATTATACAAGGCAGAGTGACTCACACTCACCTATACTTGAAAAAGTAGAGTATAGCCAGTGCGGTGGGACACCAGGACAGTCGTGGGCTGGAGGTTAGGGAACCAGCCTTGTGACCGGAAGGTTGCCGGTTCGAGCCGACAGCACATGACTGAGGTGTCCTTGAGCAAGACACCTAACCCCAAACTGCTCCCTGGGTGCTGCGGATTGGGCTGCCCACCGCTCCGGGCAAGTGTGCTCACTGCCCCCTAGTGTGTGTGTTCACTAGTGTGTATGTGGTGTTCCACTTCATAGATGGGATAAATGCGGAGGTGGAATTTCCCCGTTGTGGATCACTGAAAATTAGACACCAACTCTGACACCAAGTTATTTCAGCATCAGTGACCTCGCTACTCCAATTAAGCTTCTCTGATACTCAGGACCTCCATGGACCCTCACAGGGTGGTGGATCCTTCTCTGCACTGCAGTAACACTGATGTGGTGGTGTGTTGTGCTGGTCTGAGTGGATCAGACACGGCAGTGCTGCTGGAGTTTTTAAAGACTCGCCCAGTTGTGTTAACCCTACAAATAGTAACTATAACTAGATCTGCATGAGCAATTTTAACAAATGAGTAAACTAAACAAAAAGTTCAAAGATCGTGTTCGGTCAGTCACCCACAGGCTGTTCTGACGAATTGTGCTACCTCCTCGAAATGAACCCCTGTACCGTATATTTATATTTTAGGTAGCGCTCCACACAAAACTGCCATCAGAAAATGCTACCAGCACTGAGATCTTTAGGTAGGAGAATTGAACAGCCTGGATGTCCCCATGAGAAAACCTTACCAGCCAATTAGGACATCCTGATGGCACAGGTCACCTTCTAAGGGAGTAAGTGATGAAGTCATTGAGCCTGTGCTGAATTATTTAACATTAAACAACAGAATGCTTGAAACATTCAGTAAGCGATGATACGCGCATGCTCAGTAGGACCACTGGACTATTTAGAGACCACCGTTCACAAGAAGTAAGTTTTAATCAAATCCATCTGAAACCGTAAAACATGTGTTTACAAATCATATTTAGGGACTTACATTATATAATATATATTTACAGAAGTTACAGCAACCAACACAGACAAGTCCACCTTAAGATCATCCTTTAAAACCGAGCTCAGAGACCGCGCGGAGCTCCGGGATGAGCTCGTCCGCGCTCGGCCGCCGGTTCGGTTCTGCGCTCCAGCAGCGGCTCAGCAGGTCTGCGCAGGCGCGGCCCCCGGCGGAGCGGCGGAGGACCTCCCTGTCGAGGTCCGGCCGCAGAGCGTAGGCCACCACGGCGTAGATCACGTGCTGCCGCTCTCCGCCGTAGGGCGGCTCGCGCGTGAGCAGCTGCCACAGCGTGACTCCGAACGAGTAGATGTCGGCCTGCACCGTCACGCGCTCGCCCTTGAGCAGCTCGGGCGCGCGGTGCGTGTAGGTGCCGCCGATCTCGCGGGCGCGCGCCTCGTGGTCTAGCCCGAGCTGCAACGAGCAGCCGAAGTCGGCGAGCTTGCACACGCCGTCGCGCGACACCAGCACGTTGGCCGGCTTTAGGTCCAGGTGCACGACGCCGTGCGCGTGCAGGTGGCAGAGCGCGCGCGCGATGTCTGCGGCGTAGCGCACGCACAGCTCAGAGGGCAGCGGCTCAGCGGCGCCGTAGATCACCTGCTGCAGGTTGAGGTCTCCCGCGAACTCCATCAGGATCGTGCCCACGTGCCCCTCCCCGTCCTCGCGCTCCTCCGACAACGTACGTGTCGCCGTGGTGGTCGTGGTGGTGGCCGCAATTACGCGCACCAGATTGTCGTGGCGCAGGTGCGCCGCGTTCAGCTCCGCCCAGAAGCTCTGGCGCGAGGCCAGTTTGTTCCTCGCGCGCCGCACGTGCTTCACAGCTACCGTCTCGCCGAAGTACGTGCCTTTGAACACCGAGCCGAAGCCGCCCGAGCCGATGGGCTCCAGCCCGCGCAGCTCGCGCCACTGGACCACGGACGACCAGAGTCTGCGCGCGAGTTTCCCGTGAGAGTCGTTGGCGGGGACGCGCAGGGTCGAGGCGCCCGCGTGTCTGCTCAGCGGGCTGCTGAGGGCGCCGAGCCTGAGGCCGAAATCCCGCGGCAGGAGCCGAGTGACGGGGACCGGAGACGGCATGACGGTGGAGAAGAGCGGACAACCCGCGCGGCTTCACGCATTTCGGATTTGCCTCGCTGACGTGACGTCACGTGGTACCTTTTGTAGCGGTCATGTGACCTGAGGTGCCGGGGCAAAGCCGTGGCTGTGTCCGAAATCGAGCCCTATTCCCTAGAGCGGTGTTCCCCAGCCCCTCGCCTTGGACCCCCACTGCCCTGCACGGTTTAGTGTTAATCTAACTAATCAGCCAATTAACGACGCTCTGCTGGGAAGGAGTGGATGCATTAAAGCAGGGAACGCGCTAAAATGTGCAGGGCAGTGGTGTCCAATCAACCCTGCCTCTCTAGAGCGGCCTTCATGAGGACCATAGTTCAAACCACGCTCTGCCTCACCTGCTCCAGCTAATTAACTTCTTCTGAGCTCCTTGTTTGGCTGGATGAGATGCAGGTCTGGAGAGGGGGCAGCATGTAATGAAGTCCTCTCAGAAAAATATTGGGTTTATGAGATGAATGTGCACGAACGTCCCCACAATGTTCTGTTTACTCTGATTTATGAGACATAAACATGTGATACATGTAACTTCATAAAAAAACATTGCTCTTCTTATAAGTATCTTCTGCTCTCCTCTTTGTTCTGTCATAAGTAGGAAATTCCAAGGAGGACTAAAGATTGGATGTCAAGAGATTTTCTGCTACTTAACTCTGATAAAAACAGAGGTCCTGCTTCTTGGTTCAAAATTAGCTACAAACTGTCTAACTCAACACTTAACAATCTCTCAGCTGCATCAAGCTCATCTGTTAAAAATCTTGGTGTTGTGATGGACGCTGATCTGTCCTTCGACGCACATATAACTAATATCACTAGAACAGCTTTCCTGCATCTCCGCAATATCACTAAATTAAGAAATGCAGTATCTCTACAGGACGCAGAAAAGCTAGTTCATGCATTTAGTACTTCAAGGCTGGGTCACTGTAATGCCCTGCTGTCTGGATGTCCCAGCAAAAGCCTCAACAAGCTTCAGCTGGTCCAGAACGCTGCAGCCAGAGTCTCACAAGAACCAGAAAGTTCGACCATATCAGTCCAGTTTTATCAGCCCTGCACTGGTTACCAGTTAAACTTCACACTGATTATAAAATCCTATTACTGACCTATAAAGCTCTAAACGGACTCGCCCCTCAGTACCTGAGTGACCTTCTCTCCCACTATGAACCATCACGCCTACTTAGATCACAAGGTGCTGCTCACTACTGGTACCTAGAACTAATAAAGCTCCATCCCCCTGAGCTTCTCATACAAAGCCCCCCAGCTCTGGAATAATCTTCCTGCTAATGTTCGGGACTCAGACTCAGCCTCAGTCTTTAAGTCTAGGCTAAAAACTTACTTGTACAGTCGAACCTTTGGTGATTAGTCTCCCTGTCAGGTCTAGACCTGCTGGAGTCTCTGCTGCTCTGTTTTACTGTAATCTGTAGTCAGTCACTCTTTACAGAACTGACTCTGTTTTTTCTTTCCTTTCTCTGCCGAGCTGATCAGCTGCCCATCCTGTGCGTCTGATGCTGTTGCCTCTTCTGCCTTGATTGGTGCCGCTGCTCACCAGCCTTCTGGACCGGTTTGACCACCACTGAGCTTCTTGCTGTACAGCGCTGTGCAGTCCTCACCCTCAGATCTTCTCTTTCCCACTTTACTATAAAACTTCATACTAATAATGTTTGCTATCCGGTGTCGACCGTAGGAGGATGGGTTCCCCTTCTGAGTCTTGGTTCCTCTTTTTCCTGGCCACTGGCGACACTCATGGGGGCTCGGACCTGGATTTTCTTTTCTCTTCTCTCTGTAATACTGATTGTTTTGTAAAGCTGCTTTGTGACAACACCTGTTGTAAAAAGCGCCGTATAAATACATTTTGCTTGCTTGCACACCCTAATGCCTGAAGCACTCAGACTGTCGCTTATACACGTTTCATCACGTTTTTACATCATATTCACTTTTTATAAGTTACTATTTAAATGTGCATCTTCCCATATCACTTATGATCAAATCTGTGCATACAAATATTTTATAAACGAGACCTCAGGGTTGGTTGAGAACCACTGAACTCCAGAAATGGGGCTAAAAGTTCAGTTAGTTAAGACTTGCGTAAGACTGATAACGAAATCAGCAGGTAACCTTTTGTCAGACTGCTGTGTTTTTTGTCTCGGCTGCTCTATTTGTCCTGTTTTACCGTAACTTTTATCAGTGAAATCTGGTCACAACCCATTTTCATTTCATTTCATTCACTGGGTTGCTGTCTACAGAATGAAAGTCATTCTGACTGGACTGGAGTTACACAAACTTAAACCTGTGACATCACACGTGACCAAAGTACACGAAGCATCTTTGATAGTGACTGCCAGTTGCTAACTGACTGGAAAACAGCCTGATAAGGCTGACAGAGGTCAGCGTGGACCCATTTTTAGTCCTGCTTCTCCTGCTCCTGCCCACAACCTATTTTTTATGTGCGATGCTGTGTAACTGGCCAAAAAATGACGCAACCGTGACCCCTCTGACCCTGCGTGTTGGGTCCGCCCTGTGTCACTGCATGTGGTAATGAAAGTCCCAGTTTTTGTAGCTTGGTGATCACCACACACCGCAATTCACTCAAAGTGAATGAATTTGAAGGGAGGTCTGCTGAGCAGATAGAGGAGAAATATGTCATCTGCGCTCCCCACCCTGGTTTCTGGCAGCAGACTGTTTATCTCAAAACATACACACATACACACACGCAACAAAGTTCAAAGGCATCAATATTTTTACTGCTCTGCTTTTTACTATCCAGCTTCCACATCCATGAAGAACCACAGAAAAGACCATCCTGGACAATCCTGATCTTTCTCTGTGGAGGTACATCATCACATGTGTTGGTTGCAGTCTGTCTTGTATTTCTTGACTGCTGGATTCTTTGCTGTTAATAATCTGAGTAAGTAAAAGCCGTTCACCACTACTGGGGCTGTCGTGGGCTGGAGGTTAGGGGACCAGCCCTGTGACCGTAAGGTTGCCAGTTCCATCCCCTTGGCTGACAGTCTATGGACTGAAATGCCCTTGAGCAAGGCACCTAACACCCAACTGCTCCCCGGGCGCCATGGATAGGGCTGCCCACCGCTCCAGGCAAGTGTGCTCACTGCCCCTAGTGTGTGTGTTCACTAGTGTGCATGTATGTGTGTTTCACTGCACGGATGGGTTAAATGCAGAGGTCTGATTTCACAGTGACGAATGGTTGTTAATAAACGACTGTAGGTAAACTTAATGGTCTTTCATGTGGTCATAACCTTTGTTTTTTTCATACTGATCTGAAGTCATTCCTTTTCACTCTGCCATTCTCTTTAGATCGTCCTGATTTTCCACTATGAGTGTCATCTGCCTATCAAAAGGTACTGATGTTTCTTCCATTGTCTTCCTCCTGCCCTGCCTTTCTCATTAAATATTCAGTAGGCAGGTTGAGCAAGTATGGTGATGCCTGGTCTTCTTGCTTTCCCGATGTGGAACCAGTCTGTTTGAACATTTTCTCTTGTGACTATGGCATGTTCATCAGTGTAGAGGTTCCTCGGGCTCTGGTATACTGATTTTCCTGAGACCATTCCATAATTTGATGTGGTTGACAGAGTCAGAAACTGTGCTGTAGTCAAAGAAACACATGTTGACTTCCTTCTTGAACTCCTTGCCGTTTTTTAATCCAGCCTACATTAGCAATGGAATACCTCTCCTGAGTCCTGCGTGCACATTTGGCCGTCCTCTTTCTAGTCTGCATTGAATAAACCTGAGCATAAGTTTGCTGATGTGTGATCAGAGAGGTCTGCACATTCTTTCTCGCCTCCTTTCTTTGGAATTGCGATATAAACTGACCTCTTTCAATTTGTTGGCCGTGCAGGACTTTTCCAGATTTCCTGATATAATTCATCAGAACCGAATCTTCTTCAGAACCTTGAACGGATTCTGTTGCGATGCTGTCGATTCCCGTGGCTTTCTGTTTTGGCAGTGACGTCTTTTTGTCGAGGTCTTTTGGGCATTTCTTTTATCAGTGTTTGACTTTTCTTTATTTGTTACGCCTCATCCATCAAATTCTCTTAGCATACCCACTCAAGACTGAAATGTATTCTGGATCTCATGTATCTCCTGGAAAACGGTCCGCATTTTCCCACATCTGTTTCCCGTTTTAGCATCTTTACAGATGTTGTTGTTGTTGTCGTCGTATTGGTCCTCGTCCTTCCTGGCAGCTGTCTGCAATTTGCAGCGTACTTCTCTTAAATTATCTTTTTTCTTCTTAATTTTGGCTTCTTCTTCTCTTTTTTGCCATTTCCACTGTATCATTTGTCATCTACTTTGATTTCCTTCTCCTTTTCATTCTTCCCAAGTCTTTCACTGATTCATCCATCACGGCTTCTTTGAGTTCCATCCACGGCTCTTCTGGCAGGTTCTCACCGTTGAGTCCAGCATTTGAAACAGGTTCCTAATGTTTTATTAGAAGACAGCTGGTGTGTTATAGGGTCATGTTTCAGTTTGATATCTTTTGTCTGAACTTCAGCTGAAGTTTGTGATCCACAATCCTCTCCAGACCATGTTTTTCCCATGAAAATTTGGT
Organism: Pygocentrus nattereri; assembly: GCF_015220715.1. NCBI lineage: Eukaryota > Metazoa > Chordata > Actinopteri > Characiformes > Serrasalmidae > Pygocentrus > Pygocentrus nattereri. The sequence goes on along the minus strand of NC_051227.1, from coordinate 38,908,364 downwards.
GAACTCCAACTTGTCCAGGTGTACAGATGTCACTTAGGTTGCTTGAAGAATGAATTAGTAAAGGAAAAGACATTATACTTTTTTTATGTGTTTTGTGTTTTATATAATTATTTTTATTTACAGCCAGTTCTTTATAGAGCATTGAGACCACACTGGTAAAAGTGGTACGTTCGATCTGTTATAAGTATAAAAAATCCTGTTTTTAAATAAGTATAAATATAAGAGAATCTGCATCTGGTCTGTATCATTATTAGAGACTACTGTACATATTGCACTGTCTGTACCCCCCCCCCCAACCCCAACCCCCCCCTCCCTCATCTTGCACATCTGGACTACATTAGACACTTTATTTAGGTACCAATATCACGATTATTCGGAATGGTCATTATATGCCGTTACCTGTGCCTCCTTGTACAGTCATTATTGCACTGCCTTATTCATCTCAGGTTATAGATATTATTCCACATTGTTGTATGTTTCTATTTGTTTATATGCCTGCAGGTATTATTTTTATATTTTTTCTTCCTGTTATATTGTTTACACCCTCATTACTATTACCGTCCTGTGTTGAGCGACTGCTACCGGCTGCTCAATTTCCTTCGGGATCAATAAACCATCCATCTAAATATTGTTGTCGTTTACCTTTGAAGTCACTGTCTTTCACTGATAGCCTAAAGATCTCCCATTATGACCAGTTACGTGGGAGCTGTAATCATAGAGTTGGGTGTAATGATATTTGTTGATGCCTAATGACATTTACATTTTTAAAAAATTTATCAATAAGCCATCATATTAAAAACTGAAGGCAACCTGCTGCATTTCCGTGAACGCTCCACCGCAGCAGGAGGGTGCACGCTGTCCTCAGGGTTAGGGGAAGCTGCATTAGTGTACCCGCCTGCTGGAAGAGAACAGGTGAGGCGTAAAAAGGCTTGGAAACAGTTAAAAGGTGCGAACAGAGACGGTGCTTTCCTCACGAAAACGCGTCTACCTCTGCTCAGCCGAGACTTGGCCATGTAGGGAGATGTTTCCACCTCTTGTTGTCA
>NC_051227.1:38879821-38902321 GCF_015220715.1 Pygocentrus nattereri | reverse complement strand
TTGCAGTTGGGTCCTGGGAGAAGGGTTTTGTTTATGCAGTGTTTCGTCTTGGGCATATGGAGATCTAGCTCACAAAGCTGCTAACTACAATAATGAAGCACATATATAAGCTACTACAGCTACAAACTGCTAAAGTTCACTTTACATTAAAAGGTGGACCACATTGGACTTGGTGTTTGTATTGGTCTAAAGTTGTCTGTGAAAGACCAGCATTGCTCTGAATTCTCTCTGACTGTCTTTTCTTCTCCTTTCCTTTCCAGCGTAATAATCTATTCCCTCAAGTCCACACTACTGGACCCAGAAACATGTCAGCGCTGGCTTCGCCCCGTGGCTCCAAAACTCCAGGACAGCGGCGTGGAACAGCTCCGGCAGGCCAGTGTGGGCGCTCTCAGCGGACCGGCATGGAGCCGCTGGAGAGCCTGCTGGACAAACCTCAGCTAGTGGTGGTAGAGCAGCCCAAAGAGCGCGGCATGAGGTTCCGTTACGAGTGTGAGGGCCGCTCGGCCGGCAGCATCCTGGGAGCCTCCAGCACCGATGTTAATAAGACGCTACCTGCCATTGAGGTGAGTCTGGAAAAATGCCTCAGATGCCAGTGGATGCCAGTCCTGTCCTGGTCCTGGAGGACCCCTGGAGTTTTGATACTCTGACAGTGGTTCTCAAACTGGTCCTTAGGCCCCCTCAGACAGTCCACATGTTTTCTGTATCTCACAACACTTGAAAAGAGCAAAAATGTGGATGGTCTGGAGGGCCTGAGGACTGGTTTGAGAGCTACCGCTCTAACAACGCTCCTGATTTAAAGAATAGTCAGCATTTTTAACCTAATCGCTATCTGTTAAATTTGTAGCACGTGATTATCAGAGACAGTCATTTTGATGCACAATTATACATTCAAATGCAAATGTTGTAACACACCTGGTAAAATGAGAAAATCAACAAAACATGTAAGTTAAAATAATTTAATGCATCTTCTACAGAGAACATATTTATAGAATTTCATACAAATGTGCCATAACGTTTGTACAGGCTACATTTAGTTATTTTTTCACCAATATGTGAAATATGTTCATTCAAATATGTAAAATGTTGTTCTTTGCAGATGACATGTTAATTATGTTCACTTAGAATATCAGCAAAACCTACCGTTTGACCAGGGGCACCTAACATTTTGCATACAACTGTAAGTCCTCAGTGAACAAGTTTTCTGCAACTATTTTAATCATGTCATTGCAACAGATATAAGTTTAAGATATGAGAAGCCCTTGTGGAGTAGAAACAGGTGTTCGATCAGGGAAAACAATGAATTATGCAGAACAGGGGTACGGCCGGACCAGGAGTAGGAGCCGCTGGTGTATAATACAGATATTTGTGTTTGTGTAACATGTGCATGCGGCTCTATCCTTCAGTCATCTGACTTATGAAATCTCAGATCTCATGTGCCCATATTTCATGATTAAGCATCCTGCTTTTATGATTCAAGCTGTTTTGAACATGGCCTAATTGATGCCGTGTCAGCTCTTTGCCAACACATTTATTTCAAGGGACCATATCCTACATTTTTCTACTACTTCTTCTTCCTGAGTTACACTTCTGACATTTCTAAGTCTTTATTTACCAAAAATGGTTAGAATTCACTTTTACATGACGATTTCTCAAAGCTCTGTTCGTCCCTTAGGATTAAACAGGCCGTTTTTGTTGCTGTGCCTGTAAGACTGAATCATTTTTGTTCTGACTGGCTCTCCTGTATTGTGCCTCAAAAAGCATCTCCGGGAGAAACACTCCTTATAATTTCAGCATGAATAGGTTGAGCTAAATAAACAGATATACACGAATGTTAGTTTTCATGACATCACAGAAACATGGACTCCAAAACAAGCTGTTTTTGCAGGACTATATGTACTGGAGCGTATACAGTATGTTTTGAAACTTTAGCAGTGCTTTTATTTCGGAAAAGTGAGAAAATGTGGCAGAAATGTGGCATATATTCATTGCCATGCTAACACAGTTACTTGGAATTTGTGGGGTTGAGTGGGTTCAACACGATACTAAAAGACCCAAGTTTTGACCGAGGCTGTTGTTCCTTGTATGCCGTTGGCGCGATATTGTAACCGTGGCTGGCAAAAAGTGCATGCATTTGAATTTTACAGTTATCATTAGCTTGTGATGAAAACACAGAGTTGTTGAGGCTGTTTCTAGAGCTGGTTCTGGAATGTACCGGCTACTCCAACTTAAAGGGGGTTCCCCTGTTATGGTCTGAGTGAATGGTGTTGCTTCATAAGTGACAGCCAGAGTATAACGAACACTAACGCTCCCACACCAAAGGTGTGGTCTGAAAGAGGGAATTACCATTCAGAAACAAACACACTTCACAGCTGCAATTAGAAACTCGCTGTTTTCCCATATATGGCTCAGAGTGTTATGTCATCCATTTGAATAGTCTTACTTGTGACCAAACCACTTAAACCTCTGTTTTTGTAAATAGCTCCAAGGACCAATCGAAGGGATTAAAAATGTCACTGTGACCGTGTCTCTGGTGACTAAGGACATCCCTTACCGCCCACACCCGCACTGCTTGGTTGGAAAAGACTGCGCGGACGGTATCTGTATCATCTGCATCAACCCCCATACGACTCGACACCACAGGTATGGTCCACAAATATTGCTTATTGCATGATATTTTAGAAATGTTTATACTGCACTCCACACTTCCCTGACTAATACAGCCCTTAGCATTTCTGTTGATGATTAATCACTACGTTGTGAAAAGGCTGTATGAAATATGAATGCAGTATAATGCAGAATTTACCAAGGCTTCAAACAGCAGCATACGTTGAAATGCTATTGTTGCTGTTGTCCCAGTTTTGTCAATTTAGGCATCCAGTGTGTTCGGAGGAAGGAACTGGATGTCTCACTGATGAAGAGGAAGAATAAAAATATTGATCCGTTCAACAGTAAGTCGATCACTTCCACTAGCAGGATGGTAAGAGGAGAGACTTTTGTATCCTAAGAGATTTTGTGACCTGTTTGCTCGTTTCTTTCTCTCTGACAGCCGGGCAGTCAAAAAGCATTGAAGATATTGACATGAACGTGGTGAGGCTATGTTTCCAGTGTGAGCTGGACAGAGAGGATGGGGACAGGATCCATCTCAGTCCTGTGGTGTCTAACCCCATCTACGACAAGAGTAAGACTCAGCAGTGTTGTTGTAAAACCAAACCCGATGCTTAGAATTTTCTCTGATAAGGCAGTAATATTGGTATACTGACGTACTGAGATACGAATTATTTGTGTATCCTGAGCAGAAGCTACTACGACAGCAGAGCTGAAAATTAACAGACTGAATGTTGTCAGGGGTCCCTGTATAGGAAAAACTGAGATCTACATGCTGTGCGACAAAGTGCAAAAAGGTAAGCAAAACACAGACACAATACCAGGAACCACATGAATAAATAACTCGGAGGAAATCAATCTTGATGTTTTGTATTGTGCCAATATGCCAGTTTAAATATAAGCAGCTCTTACTCTTCTGTTAATCTACAGTTGTTATATCGTGGTCTAAGATGAAAGCTACAAGAGAACCTAACAGTTGCATATTTACAAAGTCCAAAACTTACACGATGCATTACGTTTGAGCTACGTTTAAAAAAAACAAGGGATTGCTAGAGTTACATTCAGTGTTTAAAAAGGCAAGGGGCACTAGATTGGTGGGATTTTCAGACAGCACCCCACAACACGGCATTAAGTTGTGAGTTAATGGAAAAGACAGCAGAAGAACCATCATTGCTGCAGCGTTATGAGTGTTACTGTTATAGTCTAATGTATGACTGTTCTGTAGTTTTGTGTTACAAGGCTAATGTAATAAACCAGTCAAGGAAGCTTATAATCCATCAATGGACACTGTGTGACTGACATACTCTGACATGCATTGCTACAAACTATAGTAGCTTCTTGAAACCTGAGCTTTATCTGTAGTCGTGTCTATTTTTATAGATAACAGTGTGTCGTACTGTGTCAGAAATGGCATAACAAAGTGGCATATGTACTTTTTGTAGTCTGAGATCTGAGCAGTGTGGTGCACCAGACTGCCGGGTAGTATGTGACTGTAATATCACAGCACATGGGTGTTTGGTTTGCAGCTGTTTAATTGAGTCGTCAGATTTTCCCTCTTGAAATTTGTTAAAACGAAATTGCTGACGACGTAGGACGTCATTGAAATTTAATCTCTTGCCGTTTGAATATTGCGCTCCTTCAAATTGTGGATTTTATTAGACTTTATTAGACTTTCGGTCCTAGTAAGCAGGGATGTTTAACAGAAGGATGTTAAGATGTTTGTTTGATTTTCGTCTCATTGCTCAATCTGCAAACGTAGACGATATTGAGATCATCTTCAGTTTGGACGACTGGGAGGCCAAGGCGGAATTTGCGCAGACTGACGTTCATCGGCAGATCGCTATTGTCTTCAAGTCGCCGCCGTATCAGGAGCAGGACATTAGTGAGGAAGTGGATGTCAGTGTGTGTCTGCGCCGCATTTCAGACCGCATGTACAGCGACCCAGTCAAGTTCACCTACGTTCCTCGCAACACAGGTCAGTGGCAGCAGTGCAGGGCGGAGCAGCAGCATGGTGCCATTTGAATGATGAAACCTGTGGGTACTTTCTGCTCTGGTTGGGGTGGTTATTAGGCGTAATGATAGAAGCATTGTTCATAACCGATGGGGTTGTATATAAAATCCCCAATTAAACCTGACCTAGAAACAAAAACTACTTTCACTTTTAGGCTGCCTATTTATATCTCATATGGTTTTAAATTCACTTTCACTTAATGAATTTATTATAGAAAGTGTGGAAAACAAATAGCCACTGTTTTAGAAGAGAATAGTGAACAGACCGCACACAACATTTGAGTTTAGTGAAGTATTAGTAAAGGCCTGCTTATCTTGGAGCAACAGTCATGAAGCACTGAAACTGAAAGTGACTAAAAAGAACTGTTTTTCATCACTTCAGTGTGTGATTTAAGGCTCAGCACGGTACTTCTCTACAACTCTTTCTTAGTAACTCTAGTTTAGAAGTGAAACTGCTATATTAAGTCTGAAGCAACAGATCCATTCAAGTGGCCTGTCTGCTCCTACACACTAACTGAAACGGGTAGATTGGGCGTTGAGGCTTCACTTAATCATAGCAACCTTTTTCCCTTATTCTTTCAGTTTTCTTCATCCAGTTAATTGCACTCTTTTTCTGTAAAAGCATCATAAGTGAAAAACAGGTGGGGCGCGTTCTGTCGACTGATCGAAGCAAGGCTTCCTGTGCAGCTTTCGGTTCAGAAACACTGCCAAAAACAATACTTAAGTTACGTGTATATTCAGAGCCTCCCCTGTCTGAAATGAATAACCCACCAGCCGAAAGCTTTGTTAGGTTTCCTGGCCAGTCATATACATGGTTGCAACTTTTAAATGACAGTTATAGACTGTTATTACCGAAGCAGAGAGTGCTGGCTACAGTCTGACTTTCAACTGATTTTATGTTGAAGAGGGTTTTTTTTTTTTTTTTTTTTTTTTTTTTTTTTTTTTTTTTTTGCCTTTCCTGTTTGATCTGCAGATCCATATGAAGTAAACCGCAAGAGGAAAATAAAATCAGACATCAAGTTCAGTGAGGACTGTCGTGTCCTCCCAGGTAGGGGATTTCAGCCATTGATTAAACACACAAATCTGTTTCATTACTATATGATGTTAATATTTTGCTTGGATAAACTGCCCTGTTTTTATGATTACTGTCTGCTTTAGTCTTGATGGGCGCTCAATAAAAATCACCACTTCACAATAAGTTGAGTGATACTTTTTTAAATCCCACAAACGGGGAAACTCCACCTCCGCATTTAACCCATCCGTTGAAGTGAAACACCACATACACACTAGTGAATACACACACACTAGGGGGCAGTGAGCACACTTGCCCGGAGCGGTGGGCAGCCCAATCCACGGTGCCCGGGGAGCAGTTGGGGGTTAGGTGTCTTGCTCAAGGACATCTCAGTTATGGGCAGTCGGCACTGGGGATCGAATCGGCAACCTTCCGGTCACAGGGTCAGTTCCCTGACCTCCAGCCCACGACTGCCCCCAAATACACGATAGGGCTGAACAGTATTTTGCATAGGAAAAAATGCTGCTTACATCACTGCATTGTAAGGCATTTAGAGCAACGGACAGCATTCCCTGAGCAGCTTTTTATATATTTAACCCGTCATCAGTCGTTTACTTAATTTACACACAATTTGTAACTGCAAAACGTACATTCATTAGTAAGATGCTATGAATGTGTTTATTCTGTTTCAATGGTGCACACAAAAGATAGTTGAGTGCTACTAGCTCCCCACTGTGGGCGGAATCATTAGCTTTAACCCTCCGTAAGTGAGCGAGTAAGTTAAAAGCAAGTCTTTTACATACAGAGAGCTTTTGTTTAGTTTAAACAACCTAATTTGGAAGTTTAAATTTAATCCCTGAATGAAGTTTAACTCTGATTTTGAAAATAATAACGCAGGGTTAAATTTAATCTAGATTTACTTTTAAAAGTAATTCAACGTTTAAAATGGCAGTTTAAATGTAACCCTAATTATTTTAAAACTACGTTTAAAGTTTTGTGCAACAGGAGTAATAGATAAACCTTGATTTAGTCCAAGTTTAAGATTAGTCCTTGTTGGTGCAACCCGCCCACAGTGTTGCCCGCCCCTATTTAGAGTGTTTGTTTTGTTGATTAACATGAATAAATAATCAGTAATTGATTTTGGTTTTGATTAAATGTGAATATCCCAAAAATCATATTCTTATGTCATTGCTCTTTCAGGCACGATGGTGAACAAACCGGCTTCATCTCACCAGTTTGATCCATTCTGTTTTCCCACCTTGGACTGTGGCATTCCGTTGGCAACTCCTGCCCAGGAAGAGAGCCAGCCTTTAGTGGCTCCGATACTAGAGGACAACTCTTATGTAGAAGATGATCTCAAACAAGAGGATGGCTGTGTGAGTTTGGATCTGGACACCATGAGCAACATCTTCCTTAGCATTAGTGAGTGCCTTGGTCATCAAAATGTTCTCCAGCTTTTAAATAACCAGGATCCCAACTCCAACTTCATGTTTGATGGTACAGATCCAAACTTCAGCTCAACCAGCCAGCCTCCAATGAACATGACCTCCTACTACGACGCGCATTTCAACCAGATGGTAAGCGCGGGCCAGAGCCACAGCTTAGATCCCGACTCCCTGCCGCAAGACTTGCTGGGCATTTCCTTAAGTCAAGTAAAGACTGAAAGCGAAGAAAACTCTTAAACGTCCTCTGTCGTTGCTTAGAAGAAGAGGCAACCTTCATTTTTCTATTGTGGACCCTACGACACTGTGTTCCTATATATTTTGATCCATGCCAGATACCATACGCTGTCCTGTGAAGGGCTCTCAAAATGAACATGGACCAGGAAGGGGCAGATCTGTATGGCCAAACTGAGACAACAAGTGATGGCTGTGTGTTTTCATGGAGAATGTGTCCCCTCAGGGCCAGGCCAAGGCCTTTCTCCAGTTATTTTGGAGTGTGAGAGGAAACAGTGGATTCTGAGCTTGGTACCCATCAGAAAAAAGGCAGGATTCCCGCTGTGGTGATGTAGAACGTGCTTGCTGCAGATTATATGGGAGAAGCATGTAGCCATTTGGTAATCATGCACTAAAGAAAGGGAAAATGACAGTTGCTGCTCAAAATAAACTAGGAGATTCATTGGCTAATTGTAAAGGCTTCATCACATTCTCAGTAACCAGTCTGTCAGAATTTAGTTCATTCATCTACTTAACCTGGTCGACAGTTGTAAATATTCTCCATCACATACATACATCTATTTCGAATCTGTTTCATGTTAACATTTCTGTTGGAACCGCTTTTTATTAAAAAAATGTCAAGTAGTAGCATTAAATATGCATTTTAAAGCATGTAGAGCTTACTTATGTACTTGACTACATGAAGTAAACTTCGAGCAGCAGAGGTGGGTAGAGCAGTCTATCCTCACACTGAAGTAAAAGTACCTTGTGAGAAAACAAGTAGAAGAATAGGTTAAAAACTAAAGTGTTCAGTAATTTAATTTGCAGAGCTCCAGGCTTTTACCGTTCCTATCTGATGCATAAAATAAAATGATACAACTCCATCGAGGGAGTTGTGAGCAGTCTCCGATTTAACTTAACAAAATTAAACCGCAAAAAAAGATTAGTAACTAGATGTTAAGGATTAAAATGTAACTGAGTAGAAGGTAGATTCCTTTCTTCCTGTGCGTACTTGAGTGGTAGTGAAAGTATAGTATTATCAATTTAAAAATACTCAGGAAAGTACAAATCCATCATAAGTTTACTTGAGTATAAGTAACCGAGTAAATGTAACTAGTTACTACCCACCTCTGTCTCGTGATTCGAGCCCTGGCATCTATCTAATGTGTACATTTTGAAATGGAGACGTGGCAGATTAAACCGTGAAGACCTTCATTGCTTTACTTAAGTATGTCAATATGCTTGTCGAATATGCTTTTGTAAACGAGTGAGATGAACGCTTTCTCCTGCATTGGATAAATGTAAACATCTGCTTCTGTGTGCGTCTTATTAAAAGCTTGGTTTGAAACCTTTCGTTTTGAATCTGAATGACATTTACATATTGGCTTATGCTAAATTTGGGGTAGGCCTGCAGTTGTGAAATCTCATTATCTGGTATTTAGATCTTGTGATTTTGACTGCATTTAGGTTTGTAAATGACTCAGTGAATTTTGTGGGAGTTGACAGCTTTGGCTTTTGTGAGTTTTTCCCACCCACAGATTCTTGACAACTTGAGGCTGAAAAACAAGCAACTTCCTCATTGCGTAATTTATTTGTCTTCAGCTTTATTTGGACATCAGTGGCTCTATTAATGGAAAAGAATAGTATTTTCACCAACTAGCCGCTTAACCACACACCAGGAGAACTGGTTCGGTTTAGGCACGAGTTTCAAAGAAGGAACATTTTCTCGGGTTTCTTAAAAACAACACAACTAGTTCTTTATTTTGTCAGTATATATTCTGTCTTTTGTCACACGCAATGTTTGATACGTGTGTACTCGTATTGATAAAAGGGAGCTTGCTTCAGATTTTGCTCCTTTACGTGTGTATACGTCTTACATGTATACTTCACATGAAAATGGTATTAAAATATGTGATGAGAGTCACGTGGATGGGGAAACATCAGTCATGCGTCCAAGGTTGAATGCCCTTCCCCTTTTCTCTGCATTCTTATGGGTGGATGGAAAGATTATTGTGGCTACAATTTGACTTCATGGTTTGATGGGTAAAAACAAAGAAGAGGGCTTTCTTGAGCTTGTGAGTTTACCTTGGGTAACAAAGTTTAACAGTATCAATGCTAAATATTTACCCAGCTCATTTACTGCAGCAGCTCCATTCCACATTTAAACGTTTTAAGGGCAGTTAATACTGTGGTTCAGAGAAAAATCTGGTCCTCAATAAACAAAATTAAATTCAAACATACATATATATATATATGTGTGGACAGTTTGATTTACTTGGAGTTATATTGTGTTGTTTAAGTGTTCCCTTTATTTTTTTGAGCAGTGTATACATACATATATATATATATAGATAGAGAGATAGAGAGAGATAGAGAGATAGAGAGATATAGATATATATATATATATAGAGATAGATAGATATAGATATATATATATATATATAGAGAGAGATAGATAGATAGATAGATAGATAGATAGATAGAGATAGGTAGATATAGATATATATATATAGAGATAGATAGATATAGATATATATATATAGAGATAGATAGATATAGATATATATATAGAGATAGATAGATAGATAGATAGATAGATAGATAGATAGATATATATAGATGTTGATTAAAATGTAACTGAGCAGAAAGCAGATTCCTTTCTTTGCACATATATATATATATATATATATATATATATATATATATATACACACTTGAGTGGTAGTGAAAGTATAGTATTACCAATTACAAATACTCAGGAAAATACAAATCCATCATAAGTTTACTTGAGTATAAGTAACTGAGTAAATGTAACTAGTTACTAGGCGCTGAAGTTGTATTTTAGGCTGCCTATTTTGTGTTTACCCCTATATGGTCATGTTTGTCCACCTGTCTTACGGGGTGGCTGGGTGTCTGGTACCTGCGCAACGAATAAACTTCACTCCTACAGACAACAGACTGGGTTCCCTGGTATCGAGAGGGTTTGGATTGTTTCAGTGTTCTGTTGGCGCCATAGTGCATAGAAGTTTGACTACTTGTGACAATTTTAGCTTTTAAATCAACATTTAAATCTTGTAAAACACATTCAAGTAAACTATTTTTCCTTTCTTTGTTGTAATTTTCAAGAAATCATTCAATAAATACCTTGACTTAGAGCTTAACTTTGAATATAATTGAACAAGCTCGGGTACCCTGATAGCTGCCTGCAAAACTGCCTTTATACAGCATGTCCCTGATTTTAGAAGTCCTTAATCAACAAGATAAAATGTTTTGAATAGTCTGTATAGATAAAAACCATCAAAAAGTCAGATGGATATTTGAAAACTGTTTCTTAGGTGGCTTAAGTTGCTAAGAAGCCGTTTAAGGTTCACTGGCTTACTGTCTTAAACCCCAATCATTTGACTAATATCTTAATCCTCTGGGGCAGTCGTGGGCTAGAGGTTAGGGATCTGGCCCTGTGACCGGAAGGTTGCTGGTTCGATCCCCAGTGCCGACGGTCCATGACTGACGTGTCCTTGAGCAAGACACCTAACTCCCAACTGCTCCCCGGGTGCCGTGGATTGGGCTACCCACCGCTCCGGGCAAGTGTGCTCACTGCCCCCTAGTGTGTCTATTCACTAGTGTGTATGTGGTGTTTCACTTCACAGATGGGTTAAATGTGGAGGTGGAATTTCCTGGTTGTGGGATTAAAAACAGTATCAATTAACAAAATATTCCATTTTACTTGCACTAGCAGTGACATTGGACTAAACACCACTTTCATAATTGTCCATAATAACTCCATAATTCCGTTAATCCTAAGCAGTGGAAGCTTAGCTTTAGCTACTAGACAAGAGGTGCATTGAATGTTCTAGGCTTGCAGGGATGAGGAACTGCAACACTGCACTGTGTTAAATCTGATTCTGCGTCAGTCAGTTTGAAAATCTTTAACATTTTGAACCAGTTCCACCAGCAATGTGGAAAAGCAAAGACATTCACAGACTATGTCTTATGTGGTTGGTGTAGTGTAGTGGGCAACACCTCGGCCTTCCGGGGTTCAATCCCCTGCCTACCAATAAGAGTCCTTGGGCAAGACTCCTAACACTACGGCCCAATCCCGTTTCACCCCCTGCCCCACACCTCTTAGCCCTTAGCCCTGTTTTGTGCGTTCATGTCTAGGGGTAGGGTGTCCCAATTTTTGTTGAGATAGAGGGGTGAGTTGTTAGGGCTACATGGCTATCCAAGTGGAGTTTTTTTTTCAGAGGAATGTTATGAGGAAAAAAAGGAAAAATCAGCAATGCAATTACACGAGCAACCAAAAAAACAAAGGTATTTTCTGTGTTAAAAAATTATGATAAACTAAGATACTACAGTGGTTAATGTATTATTGTCGTTTTCTTCGTAACAAGCATAACATGGTTACTGCGCTTCTTGTGCGCATAAAAGCACGAACCATACCGCGGAACTTGTTTACGTCACGTGTCGACGCGGGGAGTTCTGGGATTCTGAGTGCTTATCGTGTATTCGCTGTACCACAGGCGTTGTCGTCTAGTGTGCGGGTCCGCACCACAAACCAACACGAAACCCTGTTAAAATTCAGTTAAAGGCGGGTGTTACGTGTGTGTTGGGATTTTAAGCCCAACAGAAGCGGGACACCGCCAGATTTAAGGGTCGGGCTCCGGTGTGCAGTGCGCATGCTCAGAGCCTTCCTGGGAATGTTTGACTTTCCGAGTTCAGCTTTCGTCAGGAAAACCTCCTCGGCTCTGACACGACACTTGGCCCAGAGCCAGAGGGAAACTCCGCCGTTATGTCAGCCGCTTTCCTGATGTGCTTGGCCAGCTGTAGAAGACAGACAGACAGACAGACAGACAGCCAGCCTTCATCTTCTCTGGAAATTCCCGGAGCGCTAAACAGCCTGGGGTCAAATTGATCCTAAAGGACAGGGAAGCGTACAAAACGTGTACAGGGCCTTGACAACATATCATGTTAGTCTCATGTGCACCCATGTGTCCATCTTTCCGCATGAAGCCAAACAATGGTCACTCATTTGTTCAGAGACGTTAATCATTGAATGACCTCCAAGGTAACAGGAGGGTTACCTGCATCTTAAACACTCCAGCAGACTAGAAGCTTTATGTAGGGGTTGAAAAGGTGTCGAGAAATTAAAGACGGCTTCTGCCAGTTTTTCACTGTTTCTGCGTGATTCAGCCAATAAGCTGTAACATCACTTAAAGTGGTTTGATAGGAATAACATGTCTGAATCCTATCACCACCCCTGTGAGCAACTCCGACCTCAATGGACAGTTTTATATCAAGCCACTCCAAAGGACTTCGCTTACATCAGTCATTTTATTATGCAGAGGCTCCAGTGGATTCCTCTTTAAGTCAAAAGTTAAGTTACTGCATCAAAGTCTGACAAAAAAAAGGGAAAGCATGGAGACAAAAATCTACTTTTAAACATATTTAAGTATGATAGTAAAATGGAAATGTTATAACAGGTAAAAAGTCAGGACTTCTTACTTTCCATTAAGCAACCAGCCTGCTTTCTGTGGAACTAAATCTGGAGGTTGGTACTAATCCACACCACATGAACACAAAGGATGGGAACTGGACTGATGAGAGAAAAACAGAAAATCCTCCTGGCCTTTGAGATTTGAATGTCCTAATGTAAAGGCCTAAATGTAAAGAGTGAAAGGCATGTTTAAAAGTAAAGCTACAAGTATTCAGCTTTAATACTATTCAAGTACAAATCTTCCAAAAATGATGCTCAAGTACAATAATAATGCACCATTACACAAGCATTTTCCACCACTTCCATTATAACACAAGAAAGAACGTGTGGTAGACGTGTCCGTTGTAGTGTTTGGATCAATAACAGGCCCAGGATGACAAAGCAGCTTTACTCAGCTGTGACGTCATACATAGAAATCCCTGCCATCTGCTGGAGTGAAGGAGAACAGAGAGAGAAACACCTAAGCAGTAATCGCTGGTCACAAAGTGTGTCCATGTGACTGAAATCGCACAAACAAAAAGAATATTTCATCTGACGAATCTGAGGATGATTTTATTGTGTGAGCAGTTGTTAAGATATTTACAGAAAAGTGGTGAACTGTAACTGCCATCAATACAAAAGTAAAAGGCGAAGACAAATAAATACAATTTTATTTATACGGTCAAAAGGATGTTACTGCAGGGATCCTATCGTCAGTCTTTCTCTCCCACAATCTGGGGCTCTGACAGTTTCTGTATGGCAAGCTCTTTCACAAGTTTGTCCACGCAGCTCTTGTACAGCGGCTCAGGGTCCTGGGACAGAATGAAAGAAAAGACAGGCTGAGTAAAGGATGTGTTTCGTGGGATCTGCGCTGGACGCCACGTCTGTATATGTTCATCATTCATTAGGTAAAGCCTTGGACCGGGTTTCACATCATTAAATGTACCACGTCTATTTTTTCCACTCCAGGCACGTTCATGAGAAGTGGAAAAACTCCAAAAGGAAACGTAAGGTCTGCTTTCTATGTGGGTTTCAACATTTAGTAAAACAATTTCACAAGGCATTAAAAAAAAAAAAAAAAAAAAAAATCACACTAGTCATGAGCAGAGGAGAGTAAGTTTCCTGTTTCTAAAGAAAAAAACAAAACAAAAAAAACTTAGTGGTGAGCAAGCTGTCAGCATATTCAGCTGGCTAGTGTATGTGCACCCTATTGTTCTAGCAGTAGATGCAATGCCCTCCTCTATTACTCAACGCTGATAAACTTGTATGGTAAAGCAATTCTGTCACATTCTTCTCTCAGTTCTGCTCACAGTCATTTCAATTACTGATGTGTTGTTCGCAAACCAGTCAGCTCTTTGGGCCATCTCTTTTAAATGAGCTCAGAGAGCTGATGTTTTGGGTAGATATCATAAAGGCTATAGCTGACCTCCCTCTGAATCTCCTTGGAGCACAAGCTCCCCTCTAAACCCCCCAAATCTACTGCTTGTTGTGCCAGTCTCTGGTTTTGTTCTTGCTGTTTTTCATGTAAATCTTATCCACGTTTCCAGGCATGCCCCATTAGTTCTTCTGATTCTTGACACTTATCTGCCTTTGCTGGATGATGACTGGCTGATGGATTTGCCTGCGTTTTGCCCATCTGCCTATCTTGATACCACAGAAATCAATCCAGTTAGGGCTACTGATGAGTTACAGACATAATGGTATTTTTATCTTATTAAAAATGAAAGGAGGGATAATATAACCAAAAAAACTGTCGTTACTACAGACTGGAGTCGAAAGAGAGAGGAGAGCTGAGCTGGCTGATCTGACTCACTGGAATGTTGTCCGTTATTAAGTTGAATAAAAGGTGGAGGAACAAATGAGTCTGCTTCCCTCGTATTAACATAGCTCTATTGTTCGGCTCTGCAAAACCACAAAAACACGTTTATAAGCGTAGTCTATTATCCAGGAGGGCCTCTGAGCCGGTCAACTCATCGTTTCACTTGATAATGTTGGGCGGGTGAGGTGAAACTTTATCTTATTGGGTAATAGTTTTTTCTTGGGACATGGACACAGGGAATTATAGTAAACTGGGAATTATAAAAATTTCCATGGACACAGGGAATTATAGTAAACTGAGTCGTAAACTGAGTCGTCCCGCCGCTCACACGTGGTCACTCAGGTTTGTGGACGGTGGAGCGGAGGGATGCCAGACTGTCTCAGAGTGCTGCCGTGTCTGTGTGTCCTTCTGGTTCTCTCCTGTTAGTTAAGCTGTCAGTCAGATCTGCCGGAGTCGTTAGCCACACTCTGGGAATATTCACATTCCCTGTTTTACGTATAAACAGACAGAATAAAACTAATTCCCTCTCCCTGCTTTCTTTCCGAGTATACAACCGCCTACAAGTCCGGCCGGACACTGAAGGACGACTGACTGTCGAGCCCTCCTGCTGCCCACTTCAGACCAGCTGCCCACGCCCCAGCTACCACCACCTGCCCTGGACTAGCTGCCCACCCTACACTGATGTTCTCATAGACTCCTGGCTATTCCTACTACTGCTATTAATATTAGTAGTATAATAACTCTGTAGGTAGTCTGACCAGAGGAGGACGGGTCCCCCCTGGTGAGCCTGGTTCCTCCCAAGGTTTCTTCCTCAGCTCTGAGGGAGGTTCTCCTCGCCACCGTTGCCCCTGGTTGCCCACTGGGGATTTTTTACATTCTTGTTAAAACTTTGTCTTTTCTGGAATTCTGCGAAGCTGCTTTGTGACAACATCTGTTGTAAAAAGCGCCACAAATAAACTTGATTTGATTAGATTATTTGATTTGGGCTGCTGGTGCACGTGGATGTAATCAAAACAGGGAAAAAAAGATTGTCTTTTAAATGATGTGGTATGACGAATCATGCTTCACCCGAGACATGAACAAAGTACAACAGTCAATTCTGGTTTACTGTATGCAATGAAGAGTGGAAGAGTGGAAGGCAGGCACTTTGGGAATATAATCCTATTTCATATTTCTGTGTTCAGAAGATTCATTTCTCCATGTTTTACATACAGCAAGGCAGTCAGTCATAGGGCAACACAGTTCATGAAGATATGAACTGCATACTCACTTTAACAGTACTGCAATTTACTGCACTTTACTGTTTAATATTTGGTTGCAGTTTTCAACGTCCAATTAATTAACCTCATTAATTAAATAAATAAATTACACATTTACGTTTTCTGTACTTTGTTGTTGGTGCAGATACTGGGACAGTATAACCTCTTAGAGACCTGATGTTTACAGATGTTGGCCTTGTTTAGATTCCCAGAGTGCAAAGTCTCTGCTTAAACAAGTCCCCATGCTAAAGAACTGTGTATAATATCACCTTATGCTCCAGACGTCTCTGCTTCTCCACAGCCTCTTCCAGACTCAGTCCTACCCACTCCGCCTCCTCAGCTGGAATCTCAAACTGCTGCTTTGCCGCAATGCGGAAGCCAAGAAGAGAAAGGACAGATACAAAGCAAAGCATTTAAAATCCAACCATTTCTCACACTCAAAATAAATGATACAACAAGTACTTTTACCAACCAGAAAGCCTCAGAATTCATGACTTCAGTGTACCTTATACTTGTTGTAGATCTTCTCCCTTTGATTGGGATCATCTGGGTAGAGCTCTGTGTCTTTCCGTGCTAGCCGGAGAAGCATTGCACGTTTTAGGTCCATCCCAAATTTGGAGTTTAAATCCTGCTTTGGTGTCTGAGCAAACAGGAAAATACAGAAAAAATTCAGCAATTCGGCAAAAAAATACATTTATTAACCTGACAGACCTTTTTGATTGTTCCTCGGATTAGCTTTCTATATCACTATATTAGAGCTGCACACTACCTTCAGAATATAGAAGTCAAAGCCATAAGCAGCATCAATGAGATCCAGCGCACGAGCTGTGACTGTGACGGTGAACCTTTGGTCGAGGATTTCACTGTACAGCTCTTTCTTGAAGAGTTGAGGCTTCCAGATCTTCTTCACCTTAGCAGAGAGCTACAAATAAACAGTATTTAGCTTCATTCCTGGACATACCTATAGAAAATGCTGATGTTTTAGGGAAATGTATGGATGTCGCCAGGTTCATTCTTCCATATGTTAAAGCAGAAATGTCATGCAAGGCCTTAACACTATACTACCACACCTAATTCAACCAGTCAAAAAAAATGTTTTTCATAAAGCAAATTAAGTGTCAATCACAATCAGTGCACTGATGTGACTCTCTGTCTTGAGGAAGCCAATCCTGCAATTTAACCTCAAAACCATAATACGCCTTTTACAACAGCTCACCTTGTCATTATTGGTGTATCTGTATCCGGTTATCCAGCCCTCTCCACCCCAAAGGCCGTCCTGGGACTCTGGTGGGTAATAAATGGGGATGGGGATGTCCTGCACCCGCTCCCGCTGGCCTGTTTTGGGGTTAACCCTGTATTTTACCCCTAGAGGTTTCCAGTGCACAGGGGTAGGAGGGGTGGTGTCCTGCTGAGCTCGGAGATAGTGCTGCGGCAGACGAGCGTAGATGCCCTTCTTTAACTTCATGGCTTCCCATAGTCGTGGAGGATACTTATGTAAAGGCATCTTCTCTCAGTTGGTGGTCAAAACCCTGATAAAGAAAGCAGTTTAGATGAGTCGGAAGGTTTCCTTGTTAATGACGTGTAACGAGTCTTTCCTATTTGATCTGTAGCTAGTTTCAGGTTGCTGCTGTGTAGAACTTCACCAGAGATGGGAACGTATAAGGTGCCAGTCCATCAGTGTCCTCTCACTACAATACCCAACATGCATTAAGCCAATATGTCGTACAACATCTGGGAATACGACCCGTAGATCCGACTGCTAACACACCCACTGATGTAGAGGGTAGAAAACCTATAGCTATGTCTTATTTCTGGATTAACTAACTAATTCCAACCACCTGTTGTCATCTGTCCACCCCATAGTGCTTGAAGTAATTCAAAAGTGCCTCTCACCTTCAAGATACGTCACCAGAAACGGGGGGGGGGTTCTAGTTTTAAAAGTGAAAAATCTCACTCTTAAGATAACCAAGAGTTAAAACAAACACGTTCAGAACAGAACTTGAGGAGTTCAAAAGACTGTGCCAAATGAAATTGGGCAGCCAGAACATCTGGGCAGCCAGAACATCTGGGCAACTTAACTGATGCACCTAAGGTTCGGATGAGTATTTGAACCAAACCTCATGTCCTCCAGCAGAAGGAACTCAAACAGCTCTCCTGTCTTCACACAAGACTTCGCAAGACTGTCGCGGTCTGTAAACACCTTGTGTTGCAGCTACACGGCGCAGCACGGCCGACTGAAGGGGCTGTTCCCCGACAGAGGCGCTGCGGTTAGACCCACTAACAAACACGTACCTGAAGAAACGTGGACGAGGTTTATCCGGAGCGCGGTCCGGCCCGCTTATTCCCGTCAAACAGCCGAACTCGCCCCACGGTCCGCTCACATGCCAGCCAAGGACACACACAAGTCCCCTACCGATGACGTTGAGGTAGAAGGACTGTTGTGATTGGCTGTGTAAAACGCCTGAAACGGCTATTGGCGATCATCATGGCAAAGGCGTCTCGACGCGTTTCAGCCGAGTACTTTGTCCGTGGAAGTGTTTCACCCCACGCGCGACCGTCTGCGCGTCGTTTAGCCAATACAGCCGCGCCACTGTGAGAAAAGCCAGCTTCCTATCCGAACTGTCCCGTTCCACCTTAAATAGCGCAGCAGCCGCATTCTGAGAGGTCGGAACGTGAGTGCTGCGCCATTTAAGGGGTGCAAACGCGATGCATCTCCTCTGCCTCTAAAAGTGAGTCCTTACGATTCCCGTCCGCCCGAAAGGTGGAATTGAACCACTCTGCCGCTAAGCAGCTACAGGTTTGAAGCCTGCACCCCGGACCACCGAGGTTCATCCGGGCAACTGGAACCGCTCCAGTAGGAAATATATAAACCTGGTCATTCTAATAGAGTTTATGTTCATGGTTGGCAGATAAGCTCTTTGTTTTTCTTCACCATATATTATATGACGCAATGTAAAGCTCGTGTTATGGTACATTTAGCTATTTTTTTTTTTTACAAAGAGACCAACAGGCGTGGTGACAAACAGGAATCAGAAAGCAGCGTCGCAAGGCATTATAGGGCATTGAATACTAATGAGCTCTGTGGCGCAGTGAGTTTGGGCAGTGAGGGGAAGGTTTGATGATCTGGTAGCTTCGTTTCTGAGAGACCAGTAATGAAACTCCCTCCCTGCTCATAACCTACATTACATACACAATACACAATTATTGCAAAGGAATGCAAAATCATTGCGAGAGCATACAATATTACTATTGCGAGAGCATACAGTATTATCATTGTGAGTGCATACAGTATTATCATTGTGAGAGCATAGAGTATTATCATTGTGAGAGCATAGAGTATTATCATTGTGAGAGCATACAGTATTATCATTGTGAGAGCATACAGTATTATTATTGTGAGAGCATACAGTATTATCATTGTGAGAGCATACAGTATTATTATTGCGAGAGCATAGAGTATTATCATTGTGAGAGCATACAGTATTATCATTGTGAGAGCATACAGTATTATTATTGTGAGAGCATACAGTATTATTATTGTCAATGTCAATTTTATTTCTAGAGCACATTTAAAACAAAGTTAATGAAAGTGCTTTACAAGTTTAAAATTAAGCAATAAATCCAAAAGTCAATAAAATAACAAGAATAAAACATAATATAAAGCAACAAATACAATAAATAGAATACATAAAAATGAGACCAGAGACAGAGACAAAGAACCTGAAAGCTCAGACTGAACTTGAATTAAAAGCTAAGGTAAATAGAGAGGATTTTAAGGAGGATTTAAAAGACTGTGTAGACTCTGAAGTACGGATATGAAGTGACAGTTTATTCCAGAGTCTAGGGGCAATAACTGCGAAGGCCCGATCCCCTTTGTGTTTAAGCCAAGATTTCGACTGCTCCAGCAACATCTGACCAGATGATGTCAGTGATCTATAAGGCTTATATGGTTTGAGCAGCTTAACAAGGTAGCTGGGTGCCTTGTCATTTAAGACTTTGAAAGTTAGTAAAAGGATCTTAAAATCAATACGATCATTATCTATCATTGCGAGAGCATACAGTATTATCATTGTGAGGCAACGCAAAACTATTGCAAAAGAATGCAACACCATTACGATTTTATAGTCATCACAGCCCCTTAGGGTCTCCCTACAATGCAGAGAGAGGAGAGGGAAATCTGAGTGTGCTGCACTGGGTCGGTATGACCAACAGGTCAAAACCAGCTCTAAACAAAGTGACCGCTGGGCCCTGATTGGTGCTCTGGCTTTGCGCTTCTTTCGTTTTGACATGTTACGTTTTTATACACACAGAAACCAAAAGGAACGACAGATTTCTCAAAATGTAGGAGGAAAAAGTCGGATATTAGACTCTGAAATGTAGTGGAGTGAAAGGAAAAAGTCGCCCAGAACGGAGAAACTTCAGTACAGATACACCAAAAATACTAAAGTACAGAAACTAATTATATTTACTCAGTTACTGCCCACCACTGCTGATCAGGGGCGGGGCTTCAGGGGGGGCTGGGAGGACGGCACTCCCCGGGCCCGGGTCTAGAAGGGGCCCGGATGGGAGAGAGGATAAGATTTGAAGTAGCCGGGCCTCTATCACAGCCGAAGAGAGCTGGAGAAGGCGGACCCTCTCCTGATTGTATCCAGATGAGCACGGTATACGTACAAAGGCACAGCCCACCTCACACCACCCATCATTCAAGTCTTACACGGGGCTTTTAAAGGGTGCCACAGTCAGGACTGAGTCATGGTTTCTAAAAACTTCACAAGACCGACTGACTTTAGTGATGCAGTGGGTGTAAAATACTGAATAAAATCTTGTTCTGCACGACCGGCTTCATTTTCACTCTTACATTTAACTTTATGACACGCAAAGTTTCAAGTGGATCACCGATATTTGGATCGCCGATAAGCGAAGCTTGTAAGCCCCGCTGTTGCAGGCATGTGTATGTTGTAAAACGATGTTATGATGAGCTTTATTAAATAATAAAGGGTATAAATGGCCCGGTCATTTGCCCCGGCCCCGGCCCGGCTCTGATTTGTTCCACTAGTGCTGCTGATCTGTCAGAAACGAAGCTACCAGATCATTATAGTATCACTCCATCCTCTGGAACTGCTGCTCAAACCAGTGTTTATTCTAGCATATTTTCTCCTGCCGTATTACCCCACCTGTCTGACTGTCACCTCACTGACCCCTTTGTGTGTGTGTGTGTGTGTGTGTGTGTGTGTGTGTGTGTGTGTGTGTGTGTGTGTGAGAGTGAGTATGAATGCAGGTTGTTATTTTACTTTATTTGATCTTATTCCCTGTGTGTGAGTGTCTGTCTGGTGCTGTGCTCTGTGAGCTCCTGTAACCAAAACCAAATTCCTCGTATGCGCAGCAGACCTGGCCAATAAAGCTTGATTCTGGTTCTGGTTCTGATTCTGATCAAACCTTCCCCTCACTGCCCAAACTCACTGCGCCACAGCGAGCCGACCCAGAGCTCATTTGTATTCAATGCCCTATAATGCCTTGCGGCGCTGCTTTCTTATTCCTGTTTGTCACCACGCCTGTTGTTCTCTTTGTAAAAATATCTAAATGTACCATAACACGAGCTTTACATTGCGTCATATAATATATGGTGAAGAAAAACAAAGAGTTTATCTGCCAACCATGAACATAAACTCTATTAGAATGACCAGGTTTATATGTTTTCTGCTGGAGAAGCTTCAATTGCCCGGATGACCCTCGGTGGTCCGGGGTGCAGGCTTCAAACCTGTAGCTGCTTAGCGGCAGAGTGGTTCAATTCCACCTTTCGGGCGGACGGGAAAGGCCTGAAGTGCGTGATCCGCTCAGGTGACGCTCTCCACGCTTTAATAGGGCGCTTTTACCGCGACTCCTACCGTTAAGGACTCGAAGTACCTCAGCCTGTGAGATTAGCGCTGGGGTTGTTGGCTCTCTTTTAGCCTGTCCACTCGCTGACCAGCCTAGTTCTAGGTAAGACTGTAAAAGCTGCCAGACCCTCCAGTTTCAACAAGGAACGGTTCTCACTTCATCAGTCCACTCGGCGTTCCACGCGAGTGCAGCGCTACAGTCAGAGACGATCATTAACAGCCAGACGTGGACGAAGTACACAAACCATGTACTTGAGTTAAAGTCGAGACCCCCAAGGTAAAATATCACTCCAGTAAAAGTGGAAGTTCCTCCTTTAGACCTCCACTTGAGTAAAAGTACTAATGTATTTCCCTTCAAATGTACTTAAGTATAAAGTAAAAGTACTAAAAGAGGAATTCTGGCTCTGATGTCCTGTTATCATTTTTATAATCAGACTGGCTTCATGAACTCATTTCAGGTGAAAGTCCTCCAGCGTCTCTCTTGGTAAACCAGTCTTTTTATAGAAGGTCATTAATTAGTGACGCTGACGTCTATTAAAATGATCAGAAGCACAAAACACTGAAGGTAAACAGTTTCCATCAGGGAGAACCGAGTGGCTCTGAAATCACTTTTTACACACAAGCAAAGTTTCAGTTTCAGATTTATTTACAACTTAGTTCCAAGTTGAAGTTGAATAAAAACTGGCTTTAAACTCAGGATCACAGATGAGCTCCTTTACTATGTTGATCTGTAGGCGTCTGTTCATAAACATAAACCAGCCCAAACTCATTTACTATAAAATGAAATGGTGTTTG